>NC_091621.1:23611915-23914945 GCF_027580195.1 Bos mutus | reverse complement strand
TATGCATTTTGTAATAGAATGCTATACAGCCATGACGATGAGTGATAGCTACATGCATCTATACAGATGAATCTCAAAAACGAAGTTGAGCAAAAACAGTCACTAAAGTATACATATAATTTGATTCTATTCACAGAAAAGCCAAAAGCAGGAAATACTGTACTTATAGAGACACATAAACATGTGGTAAAATTATAATGAAAAATAAAAGATTTATTGATACAAAATTCAGACAGTTGTCATCCGGAAGTTAGGAAAGATAGAGAAGTATTAAAGATACTGCTGCTGCTCCTGCTGCTGCTAAGTCGCTCAGTCGTGTCCAGCTCTTCACGACCCCATGGACTGCAGCCTACCAGGCTCCTCCATCTATGGGATTTTCCAGGCAAGAGTACTGGAGTGGGTTGCCATTGCCTTCTCCTAGACACTGAGGCACTTCAAAGTTAATGTTCTACTTTTTAAATGATGTTGTACTTCAAAATGTAAGTAAAATATACACTTCCTAAGTGAAAGTCAAAGTGTTAAGTCGCTTGGTCATGTCTGACTCTTTGCGACCCCATGGACTGTAGCTTGCCAGCTGTCCATGAGGATTCTCCAGGCAAGAATACAAGAGTGGGTAGCTATTTCCTTCTCCAGGGGACCTTCCCAACCCAGGGATCGAATCCACATCTCCTGCATTGCAGAGCCACCAGGGAAGCCTTCATATATATTCTAGTGTGTGTGAATTGCTTCGTAATAAAAATTTTTAAGTAAAATCGGAGGTAATGATCAGCTGTATTAGTTAGTGCTCAGTTCAAGAAAGGTGAGGACATAGAAATGACTCTAGAATTTGGTAAAAGGAAGTTTGTGGTGATCCCTAAAGAGTGATTTCAGAGGGGTAATAAGGACAGAATCCAAACTACAACAGATTAATGAATATTAGAACACAAGACAGAAACTGCCAAAGCCACAAGACAAGTGAAATCAAATACTTCAGGAATGCAAAGGATAGAAATTAGTTCCAACCCAAGGGCAAACAATAACACTTCCTGGAAGAGGAGCAACATTTGAGTATATAGAAGGAAATGAAGCATGTTTCAGGCAAAAAGAATAGCACCAATGCCAGTAAAGTCAGCATCAAGCAAAAGTTAAGCACGAAGGGGAAGGGCAAGCAGTGCAGTTTAGCTGTAGCACAGTGGCTGGCTGAGTACTAGGATTTAGCTAGGAACGTACAGGTTGTCTAAACTGGCACTGTCTACATGGTAATCACTGGCTACATGTAGCTACTGAGCACTTAGGATGTGGCTGGGACAACTGAAGAACTGAAGTTTTTAATTTGAATTAATGTAAATTTAACAACTGATACCTGATTTAGTTATAGGAACATTTTTAAGTCTCTTTGGAAGAAACTGGGTATATGAATAAACTTTTCAAACAGCAGATTTTATGAAACCTAAATATAGATCAAACGTTTTCAGTGAAAATGTAGCATCTGAAAGATGGGCTATAAATAAGGTGACCATCTGTACAAGTTTTAGTACTGTAAGTTATACAACACAGGGTCACCCTAGCTGTAGACATAATCTATATTCTAGATGTCAAAGCATGTAAAAAATAATTAATTAAAACTTTTATTACATATTGAGATCATAATATCCTGGATATATAAGGTTAAATAAAATGTATTAAGATTAATCTCACCTGTTTTTTTACTTTCTACAATGTGGCCATCAGAAATTTTAAAATTATACATGGTTGACATTCTATTAAGTATCATACAGCACTGGTCTAGAGAAAGACAGGCCAACTTGAGCTTTAGCTATTACTCAGTAGTAAATAAAGTCAATGAAATCTCAAAATATCCACATTAATTTTTTTTTTAAGTAAAAGGAAGTATTGTAGCACTTGGAACTATTAAACTAAAACTGCCCTTTAAAGTTATGTTTTTTAATTAGCTCAATAAATCAAAGGAGAAATGAAGTCACCAAGGGAAAAAAAATGGTTTTCAGGTCTATAAAACCTGACTAGCTTACAAAGGCTTTATAAGGGTATAATATACAGCAACAAACAAGTTCCTGGTCATGAGTGCGTGGCAAACTATTTACAAACAATCCTATTTAAAAACCAACTTTTGTATTTATTCCTTCTTTCAATAGTCATAGGTTTACAGATATACTCAACATCTCATTTTCTACAATCAGGAAAATGTTCAATCACTCTTAGACAATCATAGACAATGCTAGAACCTTGTGGAAGTTAACAATTCTGTTTTTTTGGAGAGAGTCTCAAGGGTGATAGATTGTCCCTGTCACCTTTCCTCCAACAGCATCCTACACTAGAAAAAGAAAAGTCAGAAGGACTATTTAGCCTAACTCTTACAATTCTGGAAAGTCTTATCTAGTATCCTGACTAGCATCTGGCTCCCCTCCCCCCATCCCCATCCATAATTAGGCAATGTCAACACCATCTAACCGGTTGCCCAAGCTAGAAATGTGTTATACCAAATTTCTCTTTCAACATCACTCCATTCAAAGACCTTTTCAAATTCTACCCTCTTAATTTGTTTCAGAATTTTAATATCTCACCCCAACCCAAACTGCCACAGAAGGGTCAAATAGCTATATATGGCAGAATTGGGATTAAACGAAATTTCTGTCTCTATATGGACTCCCTCTCTCTCTCGGTCATCTAATTCACCTCTGTGGTTTTAACTTGCAAATTGTATCTATCTCCAGCTCAGATTTTTCTCAGAATACCTCAGAATTGAAAATCTAATCACCTACTAGGGATGTCCACCTGGATATTCCATAGCCATCCCAATCTCAACATATCAAAAAATTCAATTAATCATCTTTCCCATCCAATTTCTCACTTATCACCTATTCTCCAAATATTGGATTAGAATTCCTATATTAGAAAACTGGACACCAATTTCTCTCTCAATATCCAATTAAGTCCTTCCCATTTTATCTCTTGGATATTTTTCAAATCCTTTCTCCATTTTTCAGCCCAACAAATCCTCAGCCGATCTCCCTTTAACGACCTTCATCCAAATTCATAATATAACCTGCGTGTTCCATGAACTGACCATCACCTACCTTTCATGTCTCTATATAGTCTTGTACTCAGTAATTCCACCATGAGAAACTGTGTGAGGTTTATACACGCACTAGGTTGTTTCTCTTCAATCTGTCTTTTTCATGTGTTCTCTTGCCTTGTTCAGTCGCTCAGCTGTGTCCGACTCTGCAAGCCCACGGAATGCAGCATGCCAGGCTTCCCTGTCCTTCACCACCTCCCAGAGTTTGCTCAAATTCATGTCCATTGAGTCAGTGTTGCCATCCAACCATTTTATCCTCTGTCGCCCCATTCTCCTCCTGCCTTCAATCTTTCCCAGCATAAGGGTCTTTTCCAATGAGTTGACTCTTTGCATCAGGTGGCCAAAGTATTGGAGCTTCAGCTTCAGCATCAGTCCTTCCAATGAATATTCAGGAATTATTTCCTTTAGGATTGACTGGTTTGTATAACTGAATCATTTTGCTGTACACCTGAAACACAATGACGTAAATCAACTATAATTTTAAAAATGAACAATTTTTGCCTTTTTCAGTTGCTGTTTTCTTATCTCTGGGCTAGCTATCTTTTTAGTAAAATTCCTAAGCCAAATAGATTTTGAATTTGTCTGTTGTATAATGATGTATAATAAAGCTGCTGCATTGTTATTGAATATTCAGGGCTAATTTCCTTTAGGATTGACTGGTTTGATCTTCTTGCAGTCCAAGGGGCTCTTAAGAGTCTTCTCCAACACCACAGTTCAAAAGCATCAATTCTTCTGTGCTCAGCCTTCTTTATGGTCCAACTCTCACATCAATACATGACTACTGGAAAAACCATAGCTTTCACTATATGGATCTTTCTATACCTAGATGGCCTTCTTTCCAACTTTAAGGAGCATGTGCAGGTCTCCAATGTCCACCCATGCAAGAAACAGTAAATCTAAAGTACTCAGGTTCTACTGGTTTTAAAGTCTAAGAATCAACAAAATGAGTCTCTCCTGCTGCCCTAAGCAGAGATTCTTAGGTATAGAAATCTACCATCAGGATGTATTTCTAGTCATAAAGTTTCTCCAGTGAGACTTAAAGGGAGTAGCTAGTCATGCTCACTAGGCCAGTAGAATGAGAGTTATGGACAGTTTCTTTAGACCACATCTAATGGTTTCTAATTTTCAATTAAATACCTGTTCTTGAACACCCTTTTCAAGAGTGGCTGCCAAAACTCTGCTTGATTTACATTCTTTGTTGAGTCATCTGAAGAAGTGACTTGATGAGATAAGTGTAGGGAAAAAGGGTGAAGCTGCCATGTAGGTGACCTATAGTAATGTAATGTCACCAGGAGCAAGGAATGAAAATTGTAAGGTCAATATGATTAAAGGAAATGTTCTGGGCATATGATACTTCAAGACATTGTTCACTTGGAAATTACAACTTGTCATCCAAATAGTGAATAGCACACAAAATATAACAAAGTTCAATAAGAGGCTTCAATATTCACAAGGATATTCAAGAATCTGCACACCAGTGAGCATGAAAATGGATTTTGTAGTAACTCAGGTTCCACACATTAATTTTTATGAGCTCATCACCAGAATAGAAGCTTCCCTGAGAGCTCAGGTGAAAAGAGACGTATCACTGTATCTATACTAATTCAAAAGTGTCTAATGTTATTAATACTTTATCTGTCCTGGTATCTTTTCCAACTATTAAGATACATAAGGTACCTCTCTATACTCCCAGAATTTATTCTGCTTTCTTCACTCACTGTATTTTCAACAGTACCTTTTAAGTAAGCTGTCTATGTTCTTCCTCTAGATTATGACCATCTTGAAGACTGTGTCATGTCTTTTTCATCTTTGTACTCCTAACAAATAACAGTGCCTGACATTTGTTAGCAATCAATAAAATTCTACCAACTAAATCTTCTTTTTACTTGATTAAACCATCTAAAAATCTAAAGCAATGCTACTCAAAGTAGCAAGACCACAGACTGTTTATTTATGATAAAGTGTTTGAGCCAGAATGTGTGCAAGAATGGCTTCCTTTTTTGAGCAAGTCTTGCTATGAAAAAATGTTTAGCTAAACCAAGCAGTGCTATCTGATCTATATTCTTGCCCCACTTTGAGCCAAACACTTGAAAGTTAGACAAAGACATTTTCATAAAGAAAATTAACTTTCATCCACTTTTATAGCATATGTATATTTACAAATACCCAAAAAGATTAAAAATAAAGGGATCTACTTTCACTGGTTAAAAATAATATAATAAACACACAGAGCACTTAAAAAAATTTTTTTAAAAGCCAAGACACATTAAAAAAAAACCTAATAAATTTTTAATTAGAATTTTTTTCCTTTTTTTAAACAGGACAAGTAACAGATTACATCAAACTTCAGAACTTTTCAAATATCTAGTTATTATACACATTCCCATCTGTCTTGCAGGGAGGGATCTTGGTCGGCTTAACAGTTTCAGGTAAAATAAGCTGCATAATAGTATATATTACAATAATAAGTGTACAATGCTTACATGGAATATGTTTTAGAAGCAAGAAAAAGATGCATATGCATCGAAAGGCGACCTCTTAAAATGCCACAACTATTTTTTTACATTCACTCTTGTAACAGGTCACAAGATGGGGTCACTAAGCTCAGATAAATCACTGTGATGCACATAAAATACAGAAAGATTGGTTATTATATATATTATATATATATTTATATTTTCACACGTTAGCATCTGAGACATAAACTGAGAATTTAAAATTTATTCTCTTCAGGTAACAAATCATTTTTTATTCTTCATAAACATGGTGCCCACAAAAGCACAAAGGTAAGGCACAATAAGGTTTTCTGTTACAGAACAGTGTGCATCATGTTTACTTAACCAGGAAACGTGCATTAACTGTGCAAGTTCATGCTGCAAACCTAACACATATACAATTTTAAATAAAAGGAAACTGAGCTTTAAACAAAATCAAGATTGGTACAATTTCAGCTTTTTCACATATTCATTTGGACTGACAATGATATATCAACAGGTTATTTTTAAAAAGCCAATTGCTACAAGTAAACTTTGCTCCATAACTATTTTAATCTGAAATCATAAACCATAATAAAGTAACTTTACTGAAACAAAGTAAATACCCAGGCACAAAGTGACCATCACTCGTGCATTTAATATACTGCGACCTTTCATAACCCAAAATTGCAAACGGAATTTTTCAAATACACATTTTGCTGCGACAATGTGCCCTGTTTTAAACTTGACATATAACAGGGAAGCTAACATTTCATTAAATTATAAATAGATTGGGAAAATGACTTAATCCCAGCGGTACTATGTCATAGCCCTAGTATTTATAATAAATACAGCTTTTCACAAAATAGTTTCCCAATATCTGCCAATTGCTTTTTTATTGCTCACATAAATTTGAATCTATTACAACTGATATTGGAACTTTCACACAAAATCATACTCAGACATTTTTATATAAAACCTATAAAAGTTATTTTAAACTTGTATCTAATACTTCCAGGTGTTCGGCTGTTTGATCTGTATGATAGTATAGCCATATGTATATATGTGTGTGTATATATACACATATACACATACACACATATATATATACATACACACATATATACACATACATATATATACACACATTAGATTATGAATAAAATAGGAAGCTTATTTTACTGCTTTAATGCAGACATCCTCACAAAACAGACTACTTTGGCCGTCACCAGCATTTATACATATATACAAAAGCCAGTTTAAGTACATGAACATCCACTTACACTTTTATGTAACCACTAAACCCGAATTGATTTTCCCATATTCCAGCTGTAGCAAATGAATCTCTTACAAGCAATAGAAACCTAAGGTTAAATTGGGAAATTAACAGTTTTACCACATTAGCCTGTAAGGAACTATTTAGGTGACTGTATACAAAAATTCACAATATCAGTTTACAGGAAATTATGGAAAAACAAGAAGCCTTTTCCCCATGCTTTTGTGTGGTTATTCAAACACTTCTTGGTGCAAAAATACAACCATCACATTTGAAAATGCTTAATAAGGTCAATGTTCCTCATGCAAAACTTTTAAGTGCATTGGCTTAACTGAACTCCAAAAACTGAACAAAACAATTACTCTATCTACTCAGCATTGCTGCCTCACTGCTAAGTCCCTTTGGAACCTTAAGATTTCTGGAACGTTCAAATAGAGCTGTATTCAATAAAAATATTACATACAAAAAGCATTTAAAAAGGGAGACAGGAAGCCAAACAGGAATTTTCCTACTGTAAAGAACAGTCTTAGGAGTGGAAGAAGTCTTTTCAGGAACCTCCTTGAGAATTGGCTAGGCCAGTCCGAAGACGAAGATGAGACATAGAGTTCATATGTTTATTTGATGGCTTCAAGGGAGTGTTGCAAGTAAGAGCCTGGGGAAAGCGATGGTGATATCTATCTAGTCGTAAATATTTTACTGTAACCAATTTCCCTGTTGTAAGATAAAAATAATATTTTAGATCTGTATGAATGTGCTTAATATTAATAGAAAACAAACCGTGGTAAAAGATAAATGAACACAAATAAAATAATTAAAATTATTACTCTACAAATGATAACCTAAGATTCTTTAATTTAAAATCTGGTGGAATTTAACAGTAAGCCATAATTTATCTTTTCAAAATGTTTGTAGTATTCGAATTTCTTACCATCAAACCAAGAGCCATGCAATGCCTTAAAAGCTTTCCCAGCATATTCTGGAGACAGACATTTAACATATACACAACCCTGTAATATTTTAAAAAGAAAACAAAAAGGAAGAAAGAAATAGTCTTAGTTTAATAGCAACAATTCAAAATGTAGAATTCAATGGTGAAAGTTACTTTACCTCACGAGAGTTCTTGTCTACTGCAATGTGAACAATGCCATCATTATCACTGCATTTTTCTAAAATTGCTTCTTGAATTGCCAAATGCCACTGATCCCCTATTTCCCTAAAAAATTAATGAAAACAAAAATCAACAGCCATATTCTTACTTAGAAAGAAGTTTTCTGTCTCTTCAACGAGTGCATGCTAAGTTGCTTCAGTTGTGTCTGACTCTGCAACCCCATGGACCGTAGCCTAGCGGGCTCCTCTGTCCATGGGATTCTCCAGGCAAGAATACTGGAGTGGGTTGCCATGCCCTCCTCCAAGGGATCTTTCTGACCCAGGGATTGAACCTGCATCTCTTATGTCTCCTGCATTGGCAGGTGGGTTCTTTACCACTAGCATCACCACATACCTAACTAGAATCAGGACAGCTTAAAAACCATATATTGTAAAAAACTAATAGTATATAAATGCTTGTTACTAGCAGTAGGTAGATTTAAAAATGTTGGCATTCAGAAGTCCCAGCTATGTTCTCACTTTCCAGTGTAAGACTGTACAAGCTGAGGCACTGAAGGATCAGCCTACCATAGCAAGAAGGATCAGCCTACCACAGGAAGAAGGATCAGCCTACCATAGCAAGATAAATATGTTTTCAATTTTATGTTTAAAATCCTTTGCACTTACAGTCATTTCTCTTTTCTATCTAAACAAGTGTTAACAAACACTTCAATGAGTTGTGATAAACTTATAAAAGTATTATTTTTAATGACATTTTCAAATTCCTAACTTAAGGAAAATTCTTAGTAAATATTATATTCTGAGCTTTTTTTCCCAAAATATTAGAAACTTTATACAGGACAAACATTTTGCAAAAATAAGTCACTTTACTATTATGAAAGAGGTTCTGTTATAGTAACACACATTTGTCTTTCTTGTGAGATACAGACGGTGGGGCAGAGGAAAAGGCCATTCCACTTCAAATCATAAATCTTCATCTCAGGTAATAAAATACTGGGCTGGCATAGACTTCCTAATCTCTAAGGTATAGGGTGAGACTCCCAGTAGAGGGATCACCACACTGTCATTTCTACCTCTGCAAAATGAAGGGGGTGTGTGTTGTGTGTGTGTATGCTGACAGTGCTTTTCACATTAACAATTTCACCGTTACTTAATCTACCATATCAACTATTTCTTGAAATAAATGAGTTATCAGATGGGAATTATGCATATTTTATATATATTACAATTTCCACTATCAGCTTTAAAAAAAAAACAGAATTTGATTTGTCCTATTATTGGACAGATAAGCAGTCACCTCTAGGAAGCAAATTCTAAAGATTATTACAGCTTATATGTAAAATATTATGGATTTTAAAGAAATAACTTTTGACTATACTATATTCTGGAATGCAAGTGTCACTGTAATTATATAGAAAAGTTTCTCAAATGGTAAATGGACATAAAAGTTCCTCAAATATTGCAATGACAGGTAGACAAATCTTATAGAAAGGAAGGTATGTACCTTTCGTAGAAAACTTTTTATAAGGGTTTGGAAATTTTAAGACAGCAGATATTTTTATTTATATTGCCTACAGAGGCAAAGAGTGGTGGCAAACATGACATACATTTAATAAAGGATACTGTTGATTATCATCGTATCTGTCATTAATCTGATTCAAGCATCTGTCTTCTATAAGGGATTCACAGTAAATACAAAGATTTTAAAAAGTTTTTCAAGTCATTATACACCTGTGTCTTTTGGGAAAACTTTGTTTCAAATTTAAAAAGAAGAATTGGGAAAACCATAACATTTTGGTAGTTAATATTTAGAAGTAAAGGAGATTTTTCAATTATAGACACAGCATTATAAGACTATCATGTATTTTTCATCCAAATATTAAAAAATTGCATGTACCTTTTGTCATAATACTTACATAACTGGATCAAACATATTTCGAATCTTCAGACATGGTGTCAAACTATTTGGTGGTGAATTTCTTCTATCTAAATGAAATGCTATAAAAAAACAAATTAGTTTTACTATTTTCCAGTGTTCCATTTTATTGAAAGGTATTCAGTCACTGAGTTCATTCAAAAAATATTCATTGCATGCTTTTACTATGAGCTAGATCCCTGGATCAAGGTGAATAAGACACACACAGTCACAAGACAGACACAGAGTCACTGATCTCACACTTTACAGTGGGGGAGACAGATGAAAAACAGTATCAACAAAGAAATTATAACTGTGGCAAATTCTAAGAAAGAAGGGTATAGAAAGCTGTCAATGTACTTAAGCCCATCTGTGAATATCAGATAACACTGAGGAGGGTGTACCTATGGTTGATACTTGTTGATGTATGACAGAAAACCACAAAACTCTATAAAGCAATTATCTTTCAATTAAAAAAGAAAAAATTTATGCTGAAACCTAAAGAATAAACAGAGACAGAATAAAGAGAGGTGTAAAGGACATCTAAAGCAAAGGTGACAGCTTATACAAAGCCCAAGGCAAGAAGGAACTTGATATATTCAAATTAACTAAAAGACAGCCACTGTGACTAGAGATGGAACAACAGAAAGATAAACCTGAGGAAGATGCTGGATTACGGAGGACTATGTAAGCCACATTAAAGTCCTTGGACATTACCATAAGAGCAATGGGAATCCACTCAAATGTTTTAAGGACAGGAATAGTAAGACAGGATCTCTTAAAATTTTTAAATAGACTGTTATGTGGAAAATAGATGGAGGTAAAAAATGAATGCAAGGAGACCAGTTAGAGGTTATTATGTTGTCCAAGAGGAGATGATGGCAATGTGGATAAGACAGGTCAATGATGAAGATGGAAATAAGTGGACAGAATCAGTCAAATCTATTATGGAACAGATTTGACATGACTTGTTTAATGACCGCACATGTAGGGACTCAGGGAGAGATTAAGGATGACTCCCAGGTTTTTGACAGAACCGACTGAAGAGGGGACGGTATCATTAATTAAACAGGACACTGGAGGAGAGGTCAGTTTGGAGAGAGATGACATTATGTTCGTGCATGTATTGAAAGTCTGGCGCTTCTTAGTAGTACAGAAGACAAGTACACAGCTGTGTATAAAAATTTGAAAGTCAAAACAGAAGACTTAGTGCATGATATAAAATTGAAAGTTATCAACATATATATAGCAAATGAAGTTGCAGCATAGGATCATTTGAGAAGACCAGGAGAAGATAAAAGATGGCCTGGAAAGACTTAAATACTTAGAGGTCCAGGAAAATTTGGAAAAAAAGAATTAAGAAATGCTAAGAAGTAGGATGAAAACCAGAAGAAAGTGGCAACCACAAAACAAGGAAGTACCAAGGCAGGTTCAATTGTGAATACTGCTAAGTAAAATAAGGACAAGAAAGAAAAATGTCCATTGAAATTAGCAATGAGAGCTATTTCCTTGAAATGATGGGGATGGGTAACAGACTGAAGTCAGCTAAAGAATAAATGGGGAGAAGGCAATGGCACCCCACTCCAGTACTCTTGCCTGGAAAATCCCATGGACGGGGGACCCTGGTGGGCCTCAGTCCATGGGGTCGCTAAGAGTCGGACACGACTGAGCAACTTCACTTTCACTTTTCACTTTTATGCACTGGAGAAGGAAATGGCAACCCACTCCAGTGTTCTTGCCTGGAGAATCCCAGGGATGGGGGAGCCTGGTGGGCTGCCGTCTACAGGGTCGCATAGAGTTGGACACGACTGAAGCAACTTAGCAGCAAAGAATAAATGGGAGGTGAAAAAGTAAAGACAGTGAGTAAACTGTTTAATGCTGTTTGGCAGGTAGAGACACAGGGTGACAGCTACAGGACAACGTATAGTGCAACAATGTGTTTTAAAGATGAGACTACAGTATGTTTCAGTGCTAATGAAAAGATCCAGGAGAGGCAGGAATTTAAAACACAGTAAGGGAAGATATGGGAGAAGACTAGAGGGAATGAGATCCAGAGGGATCCTCTAAAAAGAAGGGCTGGGTCCCTGTTAAGTGAGAAAGCTCCTTGATTGCAACAGGAGGTGAGGATGAGCATGTCTATGTTAGTTGCTCAGTCATGTCTGACTCTTTGCAACACCATGGACTCTATAGCCTGCCAGGATCCTTTGTCCGTGGAATTCTCCAGGAAAGAATACTGGAGTGGGCTGCCAGTTCCTTCTCCAGGCAATCTTCCCAACCCAAGGATCAAACCCAGGTCTCCCACAGTACACAGATTCTTTACCATCTGAGCTACCAGGATAGGACAGATTCTGGTAATTCTATGGATTTGGTGGTGGAAATTTGAGGCAGGTACAATCCAATTGCTTCTATTTGAATCATCAACTGAGAATCAGAAGACAGAGAAGAGCAAAGGTTTGAAAAGAGGGGATGAGATCTAAAACTGCTATTGAGTAGAATAGGAAACTGAAGTGACTAGCAAAAAATGGTAAGAACAAGAAAGGCAAGTAGTACTAACAACCTACTTGCAGTTAATTATTTATAAAGGTGCCAGTCTGCCAAGTGGTTATGACTTTCCTTGCTCTGCTCAGTCATTAGCATACAGACAAGCAGAGATAAACAGTTCCATCCTTGGTTGGAATTTACCAGGGTAAGATTAAGGACAGGTGATGACATAAGGGTACTAGCAAGAGAGTGACTGAAAAGATGGACCAAGGAAACTAAGATGGACAGGAAAAGAAGTAAAGATAGGAGAAAGGCTAAAGGAACTGGAGAAAGAATGTGCACTGAAGAATCAGAGATTCTGGAGTTCCCAAATACATGAAGCAGGAAGGCTGAAAGGATGAGCTCAAGACAAAAACCAGAGTGTATCAATTAAAGTTTTCAGAAGTGTCAGTAATAAGAAACATCTGGAGTATGAATATTCGAACAATGTTTGACATGGGATGGAGGTATAGTGACTAGATATGAAAAATCTTTGCCAAATCTCACATCAAGAAGGTTTATGAACCTCTAGTACCTTCCGAACTTCTCTAGCAGTATATAGATTCTGTTCTTAGATGACCTTTTAGGTGCAGACAGTCTGACTTCCTTGAAATTCTAATAATGACCTAGGTTAGCAGGGGTTCAACCAGAAAAAACAGAAACATTCATATCACCTTATTTTAGCCTACACCCAAGACTCCAGAAAATAAAAGACCTGGAAGAAACTATCCCTGGCCAATTCTAGTCAGAAAGTAGTTCAAAAGATCAAACGGATTGATCTAACTGAACTCTAATTCCCATGGCTATGTAAAGATACAGTAGCTACTGAATGATACATTTTAAATACCTCAGGAGCTACCTTTGGGTCCTTTAAATGAATGCTGTTTATTCCAAACATGACATTTGTCAGAAGCATAGAGAATTCTTGTGCTTCCCAGCAGATAGTGTTTAATTTTTAACTGGTGCTTTAAAATACCTTTCGACATACTAATATTATCATCAATTTCTTATTTAAGTACTATTTAGAAACTGAACTAAAAATTCAGTAAGGTTGACTATTTAACAGTTACTTGGGGAAAGTACCATTAAATGACAATAGCCTGCAGTGGTAGTGAACTCAAAAGACTACTGTAACTATTATACCAACTCTTCAGACACGCACCATTTTGTTATTTAGCCACAACACTCGGTTTTGGGATATCTCACTTCACTGACCAGGGATTGATCCTGGACCACGGCAGTGAAAGCCTGAAATGCTAACCAGGGAACTCCCCAGCATGCACCCTTTAAAACAAATAGTTAATGGTTTAGTGTCATCTTGGCAACAAAGCTTCATTTTTATGCCACGATTACGGAACCTATTATTCAAGGTCTTTGAAAGTGAAACTCAATTAGAGAAAAAAGGGAGAGATTGCATTTTATTTCAATTTCAAAACAATTAACTTACCTTTCCCATATAGTCTAAGTATAGCAAGCATTGATAAATATGCTTTCTATCCAACAAGATTAAAAGAAACTCAACTCACTACTAGTTCTGAAATACAAATTAAACTAGCCATGAGATTTCTTTTTGCAATTAACCATTAATACACAAAAAATTCAAATGTGCTAACAGTTATTACTTGTAGAGGTTTAGGTACATAAGGCAACCAAACACCAAATCCTCCTATAAACTTATATCTGTTTTTGCAACTATACAAACATTAAGAAAAATATGGAAAGACACCCACAAAAGTGACTTGGCATGAGATATGCAAGTATCGCATTGGTGAAAGACTCTTAATGAAAAAGGCAAGCAAAAATAGAAAAAAAGAGAAGTTAAAAAGTTATGATTTCACTTACATATGTTTTAAATGTAAAATAAATATATACTTGTGCATATATAAACATGTATATATAAGTAAGAAATATATAAAATTATATATTACAAATTATCTGCACAAAAAATATCAGGGGAAAAGAATGCAGTTAGATCTTTAATACTAGGTTGCTTTTAGTAAGTGAAAGAGAAAAAAATCAAAGTAATGTATCTAGTACTATATCACTGTGAAGACAAACCACGTTATTTGTATTAGCACACAGAAAAGTGGGAGGACAGTAAGAAGCTAACACTGACTCTCTATGGGATGGGGCTGGAAGGGAGCTTTGCCATCATATATCTTTCAGTTGTACTATTTTAAACACATAAGAATTTTATATTTGAAAAAACTATCTATATTTTTTTGTTAAGCATACATACCTTGACCTTGCCACACTTTAGAAGGTATTACTAATATTTTGTCACAGGAGGCAGAAGGCTGGATCCACCGCCAAACTAGAAAGTCTGCACCACCTATTCTTCGTGTTTCTGTGCGAACTCTAGACTCATTAGCAGCAAGGAAGTCAACAGCTCTATCCCAGACTTTCTTCATTTTCTTCCTATCATTTGAAGGAAAATGACAAATTTACTATCATCTTTGTTTGTCATCTTTTTCAAATATTAGTAACTGAAGGTAGTAGTTGTTATTCTTAATTAGGGCTGTTCTTATCAATGCTTATGCAGTTTTTCCCAAAAAGATTAAGGTGCCTGAAATTCCCATCAAATTTATCATATTTGGATGTCCAGAGGTGGAACAATGCATTGGTATTTTCCCCTCTCAAAAGCTCTACTGATGATTCTGATATGCTGCTACACATCTTACACAGGGTAAGAACGCTGCTTTAGGATGTGACATCATCTTTTACTTTCAAGAAGTTGTTGTTGAATTCTTTTATTTAAAAAGCTTCATTAACAACAAAATAAAGTATTTTAAAACATTAGTAAAACATCACTGGCTACTGTCTGTCTCTGTTTATTTATCAGGATATAATTGAAGGAAATAAAGTAGAGACTTTTAAAAAGTAAGAAAAGTATGCTTAGAAATCCAGTTGTCTATTATGCCACTTAAAATAAGGCCGATAATAGATGAAAGCTTAGAAAAGAGTTTAAAATACAAAAAGACACCTGTATAGTAAAACAGCTATTGTTGAGAAGGGTCATAACTCTCAATGCAATTTTCATGACCGCAGAAGGTAACATTCTGATTTACTTCAACTCATAATGCTTTGAACACACCTGTCATGAGGCTGTATTAAAGAATCTCGCACATGGGGAATAGGCATGTAAGGCTGTAAATCTTTATTTTCCTGGCAAGCTTCATTATGACTTCGTAAAACATCTGAAAGTAAATCAAAAAAATATATAAAGAAAACAACTATTGGACACCATGTAATTTATCACATGATGAGTATTCTAGAATAGTTCAGATTTTTACAAATACTGTACCTATAATCTTTACCACCATATCATACATCTGCCTTGTTTCCTCTTCTTCTTTTGTCCAGCGATATTTCATGTAACGCAGAACGACACAAACCATCACTACACCTGTAATATTTACATATATTGTGTTTTAAAATTGTGGTCAGTGGCATTCAGTAATGTTTGTTGCAACCTGAAACAACCGTCAGTTGTTAAATCTGGTATAACAAAGTGGAAGGAAAAAAAGCCATTTTGACAGTTTCTATAGGTGATTATTTTAACTGCCATAATGGGATAGTGGAATAAGTCTTCAAGACAGTGGTTTGATTTAGCTATATAATAAAATTAAATATAAAAATTTAATATTAAACATTTCCCAGTGTGTCACTTAATCTTTCCAGAAAAAAATTTCTTCCTTAGGTTGACAACTGAACATTTAAATTCCATTTTTTTTTTTCTGAATACAAAGTAACATGCTTCACAAACCTTTTCTTTGCAGCATTAAGCTACTAGAAAAGTGAGTCTTATGAAACTGTAAACATTTAATTTTAAGCAAACTAAATTATTTTTAAAGGACTTGGGTAGAAAAGAGAAGAAATTTCTAGTAGTCACATAAAATTAAGAGGCCTGAATGAAAATTTTAATTTGGATAAATAATATTTTTAAAATTAAAAATAATTTTTAAAAAGTTAATTTCTAACTCAGTATTTAAAAAACAAGCTAATTTTTGTATCTTCCTGCTCTATTTCCTAAAGTGGATTTCTATCTATGCACTGTATTTGCTTTTTCTGTAACATTCATATGACAAAGTCTGATTCCTACTTCTCATAGCACTGTTTCCTAAGCCCTTAGATTGATACTGACATTGTGTATGTGTTAGTCCCTTCAGTTGTGTACAACTTCTTGCAACCCAATGGATTATAGCCACCAGGCTCCTCTGTCCATGGGATTTCCCAGACAAGAATACTGCAGTGGGTTGCCATCCCCTTTTCCAGGGGATTTTTTCACCCAGGGATCAAACCTGGGTCTCCTGCACTACAAGCAGATTCTTTACCATCAGAGCCACCGGGAAAGCCAACCAACATTATAAAAACCCTCAATATTACTATATCTTAGTGAAGACTTCTGGATGCGCTTTATAATGACAACTATTACAGAAGTATATTCTCAACCCTGGCATTTGATGAAATACACATGCAAAAATCTAGACTACAATGTATCTTTCTCATTCTCACAACTTACCTAAGCATAACAACAATAACCTGTGGGTAACAGTAACAAAAGCACGTCGAAAACGACACCAGAAGGACATCTGTGGTCTTGTGGATTGTAAAAACTGAACATCAACTATATCTGTCAATTCTTCCTCAGGGCCATAACCAACACACCTATGCAAAAATAATCAAGGGAGAATTTAGTCAAAATCACTGCTTAGACTACAAAATAGACAAAGTAGAAACCAAATCCTTTACCTTATCCCAACATCTTTTCCATTTTCAAAAATCCACTTTAATGAGATGTTAAATGTATCTTCATATTCAGGACCTAAATCCTAATAAGAAAAATAAAGAAAATAACCTTAATAATTCACATTCACTTGATTTTATGTGTAAGCTGTCCTATAAATAACATACCTCATATAACACTTTAAACTATATAATAAAAATGTATTATTCAATACAGAAAAATGAAAAGAAAGAAAAGAAAAAAGTCACCATTTCCCCACCACCCTAAGATAACCACTGTTAACATTTTGCTATGCTTTTTCATTTTTTATTTAAAAAATAAATCTAGATTGTTTTTAAAATTTGCTTTTCAAGTATCATCATGATAAGAGTGAATTAGTCACTTTTTCTTTTTAATGGAATGCTATTTGTAGATGAACAAAATGGCAAATTACTTAGACTCAGGTTTCACAGCCATTTTCTCAACAAGTGAATGAATATGCCCATCAGTTTCAGAGAAACAACTGATTGTGTTATTCATGATAAAATTAAAGCTTTCAAATGAAGTGAAAAGCAGAATTTTTAAAACTTACATCCATTACTATGAGCTTAACAATTTCAGTGCTTAAAAACTTTTGAAATGAGACTGTGCTGTGATATTTACAAATGTGACTTTAGAGTACAGCATATTAAAATGTGTCAACATTTTGAAGATTCGAATAACTAGTGACCCAATATTTTCCAAATGACCAATCATAAGCTATAAAATATTGTGTAGGTAAAAGATCCATTCTAACTGCAAAACAGACGAAAAGGCCTTAGTATGAAAAGTTCACTGTCATGGCTTTAAATTCTATACTACACTAATCTTTAAGAAACTATTACTTGTAGAGTTTTGATGCTGTATCAAAGAAGAGTATCTATCTGACTTGAGAATTAAAATACTTTCCCCTGCTTTTTTGACTACCTATCTGTGTGAGGCTAGATTTTTGTGATGTACTTCAACCAAAACACCATCACAATGGATTGAACACTGAAGCAGATATGAGAATTCAGTTGTCTTTTATTAACCTGGACATTTAAGAGAGTTGCAAAAATGTAAACCGATGCCACTTCTCACTAAATGTTTTTACTTTGGAAACTAGTATTTTTCATAAAACACTATTTATGCTAACATGTAATAAAGTCATTATTCTTATTTTAAATGAATAAGTAAACTTTAAAATGTTGCTTTAATTTCTAATATGGCAAATACATATCTAAATAAATAAATACATACATATATATTCTACAAACAAATGCCATTTAGGATCATCAGTAATTTTAGGATTACAAAAGGATCCTGAAACCTGAAAGTTTAAGAAGTGCTATGCATAAGTGGATTATGTATTTTTTAAATCAAAATATTAAAAACGAAAGTGGTGTTGTATTATACAAACTGTTTTTCTACTTGCTTTTTTCACAGAATGAACTGGTGTTGTCAATGTATATCAGTATAAATATTCATGAGACAACTCCAATTTTTTCCAGTACAACAGTATTCCATTGTGTGGTTATTTTACACCATCATCCTCTCACTAATGAACATGAAATGGTTTCAATTATTTGAGTATAACAAATAATACTGTAATAAACATCCTTAAAAATTCTTTCATTCAAAATATTTATTGAGGGCCCACTATGTGCCAGGTACTGTTCTAGGACCTAGAAATGTAGCACTAAGCAAAAAGCCAAAATTCTCCATGCTCATGGGAACTTGTATTCTATTCAAAAGTATGTCTTTATATACTTTTGGAAGTGCAAAAAAATGAATTTCTAAAAGTAGAAATAGAAACAAGAAGTCACTTTATAAAATTCTTTAAAAATATTTATATGTAATAGCTACTGCATTTTAACAACAGATTCTTCAACAGCATTGGAAATTACAATGTTCTCATTTGATCAGTTTACTTTCTAATGTTATTTTAATATATCAAATTTGAAAGTATAATAAAGAATTTTATGAAGCAAAACTAATCTTGCTAGGCATCATTACTTATGTGTAACTACTGCCAGGGTTTTCAGATGCTAACGATAACCTATAGGCTATTTTTTTTTAAGTGTGATAATTTCAGCATTATTTATAAATACCAAAAAATTTGTACTCAATGTTAGCATTTAATGATTAAAAGATGACTTATATATGAGATCACTTCTGTTGGATATTATTAAATTAGAAATAATCATGACGAGAGCTAAATAGCTATATACTTTAAAAAGTAAAATACAGCATTCAACTATTACTATGAAAGATATACAATCATGTGAATAAGAACTAGAAAATAAGAAAAAGTAAATTTTGTTTAGTATTGCTTCAAAAAGTTATGCAATTATAAAAGATAAGTTCAGGCAATTTCTGCCTTTTTTAAAAATTTTTTTATTGAAGGATAATTGCTTTACAGAATTTTGTTGTTTTCTGTCAACCTCGATATGAATCAGCCACAGGTATACATATCCCTCCCTTTTGAACCTCCCTCCCAATAATTACTGTTTTAATTTTTGTAAGTAGACAGCAGAAATCACCTTGCATATAACTAAAAAATCAAACAGAACTCATATTCACTTACTCTAAATTAGAGAAGATTAAAGCTTTGATAAAGAAACATCAAGAGAACATATTTCTGGTTATATTGCATGGATGAGGATTAGATAAAGCACAAGCAATACAAGATTTTGAAAACTCCATACAACAATATTAACATGGGAAAGACTAGAGATCTCGTCAAGAAAATTAGAGATACCAAGGGAACATTTCATGCAAAGATGGGCACAATAAAGGACAAAAATGGTATGAAACTAACAGAAGCAGAAGATATTAAGAAGAGGTGGCAACAATACACAGAAGAACTATACAAAAAAGATCTTCACGACCCAGATAATCATGATGGTGTGATCACTCACCTACAGCCAGACATCCTGGAATGCAAAGTCAAGTGGGCTTTAGGAAGCATCCCTACAAACAAAGCTAGTGGAGGTGATGGAATTCCACTTGAGCAACTTCAAATCCTAAAAGATGATGCTGTAAAAGTGCTTCACTCAATATGCCAGCAAATTTGGAAAACTCAGCAGTGGCCACAGGACTGGAAAAGGTCAGTTTTCATCCCAATCCCAAAGAAAGGCAATGCCAAAGAATGCTCAAACTACCACACAACTGCACTCATCTCACACTCTAGCAAAGTAATGCTCAAAAATCTTCAAGCCAGGCTTCAATAGCATGTGAACTGTGAATTTCCAGATCTTCAAGCCATATTTAGAAAAGGCAGAGGAACCAGAGATCAAATTGCCAACATCCACTGGATCATCGAAAAAGCAAGAGAGTTCCAGAAAAATATCTACTGCTTTATTGACTATGCCAAAGCCTTTGACTGTGTGGTTCACAACAAACTGTGGAAAATTCTTCAAGAGATGGGAATACCAGACCACCTGACCTTCCTGCCTCCTGAGAAATCTGTATGCAGGTCAAGAAGCAACAGTTAGAACTGGACATGGAACAACAAACCAGTTCCAAATCGGGAAAGGAGTATGTTAAGGCTGTATATTGTCACCCTGATTACTACACTTATATGCAGAGTACATCATGAGAAACATTGGACTGGATGAAGAACAAGCTGGAATCAAGATTTCCAGGAGAAATATCAATAACCTCAGATATGCAAATGACACCACCCTTATGGCAAAAAGTGAAGAAGAACTAAAGAGCCTCTTGACGAAAGTGAAAGAGAAGAGTGAAAAAGTTGGCATAAAACTTAACATTCAGAAAACTAGATCACGGCATCTGGTCCCATCACTTCATGGTAAATAGATGGGGAAACAATGGAAACAATGCCAGAATTTGTTTTTTGGGATCCAAATCATTGAAGATGGTGACTACAGCCATGAAATTAAAAGATGCTTGCTCCTTGGAAGAAAAGTTATGACCAACCTAGACAGCATATTAAAAAGCAGAGATATTACTTTGCCAAAAAAAGCCATTCTAGTCAAGGTTATGGTTTTTCCAGTAGTTATGTACGGATGTGAGGGTTGGACTATAAAGAAAGGTGAGAAGAATTGATGCTTTTGAACTGTAGTGTTGGAAAAGACTCTTTAGAGTCTCTTGGACTGCAAGGAGATCCAAGCAGTCCATCCTAAAGGATCAGTCCTGAATATTCATTGGAAGGAATGATGCTGAAACTCCAATACTTTGGCCACATGATGCAAAAAACTGACTCATTTGAAAAGATTCTGATGCTGGGAAAGATTGAAAGCAGGAGGAGCAAGGGACGACAGAGGATGAGATGGTTGGATGGCATCACTGACTCAATGGACATGAGTTTAAGTAAACTCCGGGAGTTGGTGATGGGATAGGGAGGCCTGGTGTGCTGCAGTCCATGGGGTAACAAAGAGTCGGACACGACTGAGTGACTGAACTGAACTGACACAGAGCTGAAGACCTGTGTTAATTCCTGTTTGCAATATATCGGTTTTTGAAAAGGATTTTGTACTCATTTAGTTCTTTTCAAAGACTGTATCCTTCAAAGACACAAACAAGATTCCACCCTTGAAAGATGTGGATATTTTAAAAATCAATGAAGTACATACATTGTATTTAACTTGTATTTACATACACATTTTTCAGTTTCTGTTCAATGCAGTATGCAGTATTTTATGACATTTTTTCATTACTATACAGAACGTGAAAAATTAGACTAAACATATTTCAAGTAATGCAAAATTAAATGAATTTCCAAGTTTACTTGCTGTGTAATTTAAATATAAAAATGGAGGCTAAAGATTATAAATAGCATGACTGCTCTTGTTAATTATCGTTAAAAATAAACATAATGGTTCAAATTAACAAGGACAGCTACTCTAATAAGTTAAATATGTGGAAGAACAAAGAACTTAACACTTCTAGTTATAAAACAGCAGAAGCATAGAAAAAGGTATCTGTTGTTATTTTTCCATTTTCTGTTCTCCTTTCCTATGTAAATACCCTTCGATATCCAACCACTACTTGCAACACAACAGAACCATGGAATGTTCCTTTATGAATAAACATTTTAGAAAACAAATGATAATTTATTTAAAATTCCCATTAAAGATTTAACAGAGTTTGAGTTCTTAAATAAACCATTACTTCCACAAATATTTGACATAGTACATGGAGTTCTATAGTATCATAATGGAGAAGGCAATGGCACCCCACTCCAGTACTCTTGCCTGGAAAATCCCATGGATGGAGGAGCCTGGAAGGCTGCAGTCCATGGGGTCACTAAGAGTCAGACACACTGAGCAACTTCACTTTCAGTTTTCACTTTCATGCATTGGAGAAGGAAATGGCAACCCACTCCAGTGTTCTTGCCTGGAGAATCCCAGGGACAGGGGAGCCTGGTGGGCTGCCATCTATGGGGTCGCACAGAGTCGGACACGACTGAGGCGACTTAGCAGTAGCAGCAGCAGCAGTATCATAAAATGGAATTTTTGTAGAAGTAAAAGTTGAATTTTTTTTCTGGCATATGCAAATTAAACAGTTCATGCTAACGCTGCAGCACACAGCATCTACCTGATTTTAAGTCTGAAGTGCTTTATTCACTTGTTGGAGCCACCTGGAAAACTGTAATGCAAGGGGTATGCCAATTTTTTAGCAAAGGGCAGACAGTAAATATTTTAAGCTTTGCAACATATACACTTCTTGTCTCTGTCACTTACATATTTTTAATGCAACCTTTAAAAATGTTGTAAAACCTCAGCAGGCCATACAAAACCAGGCTCATGAGCTGCAGTTTGCCAATCCTCGAGGTAAGGCATTCCTGTATCATAAAACACCCATTTTCAAATAACTGATGATAAACCTCAAGAGGAAACAAAGTTTTTAATTTTTAAAGTAGGTCTATTATTAACATAATTACTTGTTACTATTTATTTATAAGCAACAGCTCAGCTAACACACTGCTGACAGCATCACAGAAATATTTCTAAATTGAAAGGAAGTTCTCCCAAATCTTTAACAAATTAAAACTATTTTAATACACTGTAATTGATCCCCAATCACAAATTTACCTTATTTTCAAAATAACTAGCCGAAATGTGTAATTTAAAAACCCATATCAGATGCTTTGAACTTGGATTACAGTTTCAAAGCACAAAAATAATACTGCTTCATGGAAAAGATTCAGTTCATTAAAGAAAGCAACAAAACACATGGAGGGGAAAAGATAGTGGTACAGCGAAAAGTTAAGCCAACATTAATAATCTACCAGATAAAGTTCACAAATGGATAATTTGCATGACACTAATAGCTATGTGGCTTTAGTGAATATTCTGGTGGCTCAGTGGTAAAGAATCTACCTGCAATGAAGGAGACACTCTGCATCGGAAAGATAGCCTGGAGAAGGAAATGGCACCCCACTCCAGTATTCTTGCCTGGAAAATCCCATGGACAGAGGAGCCTACTGGGCTATAGTTCATGGAGTCTCAAAAGAGTCAGACATGATTTAGGGGCTAAACAATACACACTAGATGCTACCTTTAAATTACGTAAAATATGACACACAGAAATCAACAGTGAGTATGATTTAGTTCTTAATGTTTCAGTGGAAAGTTGATCTTTTACTTCCAGGAATAATGGAAAGAATATGGTCTTTAGAATCCAAGAGGCCTGGAATCAGATCATGACTCCACTACTGAATTGCTGTATGTATAACCATAAGAGGACATTAAGAGAAAATAAGTCATGTAGGCAGATGCATATACTTTGTTCACATCTTCAGATTCTGAACCCTATTCAGTGTCAGTCTCTTGACCACTCAGTATGAGGTATGGGTTATAAACCCAGCTCTTCCATCTAAGAGGCAGAATAGTATAGTGAAAAGAGCAGATATTTTGATTCTATTCACAGTTCCATCACTTACTAGCTGGATGACCTACTTATTAAACCCCTCTGAGCACCGAAGAATTGATGCTTTTGAATTGTGGTGTTGGAGAAGACTCTTGAGAGTCCCTTGGACTGCAAGGAGATCCAACCAGTCCATTCTGAAGGAGATCAGCCCTGGGATTTCTTTGGAAGGAATGATGCTAAAGCTGAAACTCCAGTACTTTGGCCACCTCATGCAAAGAGTTGACTCATTGGAAAAGACTCTGATGCTGGGAGGGATTGGGGGCAGGAGGAGAAGGGGATGACAGAGGATGAGATGGCTGGATGGCATCACTGACTCGATGGACGTGAGTCTGAGTGAACTCCGGGAGTTGGTGATGGACAGGGAGGTCTGGCGTGCTGCAATTCATGGGATCGCAAAGAGTCAGACACGACTGAGTGACTGAACTGAACTAAGCTTTATTTTCTTTATAAAGGTGAGTCTGAAACCACCTACCTTGTTGCATCACTGTGAAATCAAAGGTAACATACAGAAAGTACCAAGACAAATTATACTTGAAATACTATAACCATTATGAAAGGTATTAATTCATTCTATTTTTTAGGATATTTATTTTTCCACAAAGACACAATCTTATTAACAGTGATTAACATTCCAAGTTAGTCCATAAAAATTTATTCAGCCCATAATTTGGCATATTTGCAATCTTCTTTCCTGTTATATTCTTCACAAATCTTAAAACATATTGTGTTTAAAATTAAACAGGTCTTAAAAGTGACCTAGGAAATGAACCACCATTCATTTCATCATTCTATTGCTATGCTATCATACAAAGCTCCTATCATTTAACTTTGCATCTGTCTTTTCATGAAAATAATAGTGCCACGTATTTCCTAAATGTTCCACCAGAGGGACCTCTTAACTTTTCACAAATCAAAACTAGATTTCAACCTCAAAAATGAGGAATAAAAAGCCCAAGAAAAACACTGTAGGAGTAAGAAAAAATGTTACATTTATTTAAATTAATTGTCACATTTATTTAAATTTTCTTTGAAGAAGAAAGTGTGAGAAATAAAAAAAATGGAATATAAAGACTCAAAGTGAAAAAAGTTTTTACTGAGGCTTATTCACTCATTTTGGGCTTCCCTGGTGGCTCGGTGGTAAAGAATCTACCTGCCAGTGCAGGAGACCTAGGTTCAATCCCTGGGTCGGAAAGATCCCCTGGAGAAGGAAATGACAACCCACTCCAGCATTCTTGACTGGGAAATCCCATGGACAGAGAACCCTGGTGGGCTACAGTCCATGGGGTCACAAAAGAGTTGGAGGTGACTTAGGAACTAAACCATTCATTCCTTTTACTCAATCAAACATTTACTTAAAATGCACCAGACGCTGGGGGAAAATTAGCTTACAGCATAGGAGTTCTACATATTCTCTAGCTCATTTATTCCTGAATGCAAAAACTTAATTGTGTTGCAGGTGAAACCATGGTACAAGCACATAAAAGGTACAATAGGTCTCTCTCCAGAAGCAGAAAGCCTACGATATACATATGGTTGTCTCTGTTTGATACCAGAATTGTAGTGGGATTCTTCCATATTTATGTGAGAACTTGGGTAAAATAAAATAGGTTGTGCTAAAATTATCATTACAAATTAGAAAGTAATTTGGCAACATATTTCAAAAGTATTAACAAAAGTTCTTTGAATAAGTGATTTCCTTTCTAGGACTAAGGAAATAAGGAAATAATCACAAAATCAAATACTATAATGCAAAATTAGCGTGCTTTCATAATACTGAAATCCCACAACCCAGGAGAATAAAAACATGTAAAGAAATATTATTCAGTAATAAAGAGGAACAGTTTTTAAAAGCCTGAACAATGACATGGGAAAATGCTAACAACTTTAAGGAAAAAATATCAGTATTTATAACATTTATACTGATACTAATTTCAGGGGGGAAATCTAAGACTAGAGAAACATGGACCAAAATGAGTGGCTAACTTTAGGTGGTGAATCTGAAATGCAGTTTTCCTTTTATTTTCTATATGAGTTAAATCATAAGCATGGGGTAATGTTATATTGAAAAGAAAAAAAGAAGAAGAAGCCTATTAAAAACAGCACCTACACTTTTATCTAGACCATAAAACTTTATTTTTTTTGAAAAATTCCTGTTTAAGGTTTTTCTTTTAGTAGCAGTCCAAACTGCATCTTTGGTACAAGTCGTATCAGATTTCACAGCAACTGAAAATCTGAAAATGAAAACTCCAAAAAGAATACACACACACACCCCCCTAAATGTATAACAAAAAGGATATTATCTCCAGAAAGTAACTTCATTTAACGAATTAAGAAATTAATCCAAAATCTTTTGTAAAAAGACACATTATATGTTCTACTAAATTTCTTCTTTAAAAAGGCAAAACCTAATCTGAAACAAAAAACAGTTCCAGAGAAAAGATACGAAGATCTTTTAAGACTGGAATTCACTATCATCATTTTTAAAAAAAAAACCTCAATACAGACAGTTCTCTACTCAACTCATGAAGGGGTGCTTCTAGTAACTTCTTTGCTGCCAGATTTTAATAGAAGTAATTCTTTTGTACCCACTGCTGCTTGGCTTAGATTTCAATTGTCCCAACTCTGGTTCTATGTCCCTTCTTTTTCACCTTATCCAGTCAAATGGCTGGATAAGAAAAAGATGAAGCCTTATCCTGTCCCCAAGCCCTATCCCATCCATTTAGTCCTTCCTTCGAACACAATTCAGTAGAGTTAAAGAATCTCAGGGTTCTTGTGAAAAGTAACTTAATCCTATCCCAGGAATTTATGACCGACAATAGCACATGTCTGATATCTGTGCCATTACCACTCTGAGAGAGTCAAGTGAAGTGAAAGTTGCTCAGCCATGTCTGACTCTTTGCAACCCCATGGACTATACAGTCCATGGAATTCTCCAGGCCAGAATACTGGAGTGGGTAGCCTTTCCCTTCTCCCGGGGATCTTCCCAACCCAGGGACTGAACCCAGGTCTCCCGCACTGCAGGAAGATTCTTTACCAGCGGAGCCACAAGGGAAGCCCAAGCCACAAGGCAAGCCAAGAGAGAGTCAACTGGGGGGAAAAAAAGGGGAAACCAAGAGGGACTCATTGGTTGGGATCAGTTTTTCCTACTGCTAAAAGTAAAAACTTTCACTTGCTTTGGATCCCCATATGTTCTGCCCTTTTCCTGGACTATTTGACTCTATGTTCCCTTTAGCCTACTCAATCCAATCCTATCTTTGCCTTTACCTGAATAATTCATCTAGCAATTCTTCTACTCTTTAAGACACAGCCTTGTAATTATAAGTCCTCCTTATTTAGACCTTTTTGGATCCTGATCCTTCAGCTATCCAAACTATTAGCTACTACACTCTCCACAGGTTCACCTGTCATTAATGTTGTCATCTAGGCCACAACTGAAAACAAAGGAGAGAATGAGGTTGACAGACAAAATCTGCAGCATGTTAAAGAAAACTCTCTCCAGAATGACACTGGTTTAGTTAGGAAACACACAAAAAAAGAAATAAATTTTAATGGAAGTTAGTATAACCATCAGGAACTGAACTAGGTACTTTCTACTTTCACTTACATTCTCCCAACAACTCTGACAGTCATTAATAACAACGGTCCCATTTTCACACTGAGACACAGGTACAGAGAAGTACAGGGACTTTACCAGGACACAAAGCTTCTACACGCCAGTGCTACAATTTGAATCAACATCTACTCCTCATCGTACTATACTGTCTTCACATCTTCTGTGTTATCTACATGTAAGTTATGAATTAAGTTAAAAACTGAGTCCATATTTCTCTTTTTTGACAAACATATCATGGGAGACTGCCACCAAAACCTTGCTGAAAGCTTTAGAACAATACAATATTCTAAATTTAAAAACAAAAAAGAGGGGGTGACGTCAGCAAAACAGCTGAATAGGAAGGCCCTGATCCTCCTTCCCTGCTAGAGACACAAATTCAACAATACACAGATTAATTCCCTTTGTATGATAAGAAACCCAGAAACCAGTTAAGAGGTTCTTGCATCCCAAACAAGTACAAAACCAGCTGCATGAAAGTAGGAAAATTTGTAACACTCACATACTGGAGCCCCTGCCTCTGGCACAGCATAATGTGATGGGGAGAAAATTCCCAATTCCTGGCTTCTCCTTGAGCAGGGAAAGAGAAGACTGGAGTATTTATCTAAATGTTCAGATTTTGGGGGGGCCACCAGAGGGATGGGCGGAGAAGGCAATGGCACCCGACTCTGGTACTCTTGCCTGGAAAATCCCATGGACAGATTTTCCATGAGCCTGGAAGGCTGCAGTCCATGGGGTCGCTGAGGGTCACTGAGCGACTTCACTTTCACTTTTCACTTTCATGCACTGGAGAAGGAAATGGCAACCCACTCCAGTGTTCTTGCCTGGAGAATGCCAGGGATGGGGGAGCCTGGTGGGCTGCCGCCTATGGGGTTGCACAGAGTCAGACACGACTAAAGCGACTTAGCAGTAGCAGACGGATGGGGTTCTGTCGTGCTTGAATCTAAGCACTAATAGGTCAAAGGGCACCAGGCTGGGGATCACCAAGAACAAAGGCCATGAATTAGCACACACTCACTTGCCACTGACCCTGCCTGCAGCTCAGTGCAAAGTAAGTGTTAGAAAACCCCCAACTCCTCATTGCTCCCTGAGGAGGGAAAGAGCTGGAACGTGTGTCCAATGTTTCAGTTTTTCAAGGAGCTACCCAAAGGACTGGTTTCTGTATTACCTGTTTCAAAATACCGAGACCTGACATGGGCTAGATGCCTGAGGGTTGCTGAAAATAAAAAGGAGCGGGACAGCTTGCTGTTGCTCTAGAGGACCCGCAGTACAGCAGACAGGCACTGGAGGGAGCAAGAGACTATAAGCTCCTATAAAAAGATTTTGTTCAAATTTCACAGAATTTTATATTAGTGCCCATTATTTGTTTTCATACTTCATTCAAGATCCCACACTGCATTAGCTGCACTGAGTGGCTTTAGCTGCATGCAACAAATTTTGATAATTCTCTTTTCACTTTTATTCTGTCATGCATGTTTTCTAATTTTCCTTGATGTGGGGCTTCCCGGTGGCTCAGATGGTAAAGAATCCGTCTGCAAGGCAGGAGACCTGTGCTTGATCCCTGGGTCGGGAGGATTCCCTGGAGAAGGAAATGGCTACCCACTCTAGTATTCTTGACTGGAGAATCCCATGGACAGAGAAGCCTGGCGGGCTATAGTCCATGGGGGTTGCAAAGAGTCGGACACAACTCTTTTCTTGTTATGGCTTTTAAATGATACTCTTTTAAATGACACATCCATCATTTAAAAGTGGACATTACCAAATACATGGGATTTTTAAAGTATCTTTGGTATTAAATTCTTATTCTGATATTAACTTCTCATTTAAATGCTCTCTTCTCTGCAATCACCCTCTGCGCTTTTTCAGTCTTCTAACTTTATCGAGACTTTCAATGGCTAAGTCAAAGATTTCTCTTGGTATATGTCACATTGCACTTGAAAATACGTGCTGCTGCTGCTGCTACGTGGGTTATTTTATTTTTTTTTTTTTTTATATGATACAATTTTTATATATAAATCATAAACTCTCAGATATATAAACTTATCATGAGAAGGATATGAAAGTAACTGAACAGGATGTTGAAAAATCATAGTATTTGAGATTTAAAATAGTGTGTAGAGTGTTTTTTATTTAGCGTACAATGTATGCAAACCTTTAGCATTTCTAATTTGCATGCTTGCATGCTCAGTCGCTTCAGTCGTGTCCAACTTTTTGCAACCCTATGGACTGTAGTCTGCCAGGTTCCTCTGTCCACGGGATTCTCCAGGCAAGAATACTGTGGGTCACCATTTCCTTCTCCAGGGATCTTCCTGACCCAGGGATCGAACCCATGTCTCTTACATCTCTGCATTGGCAGGCGGGTTCTTTACCACTAGTGCCACCTGGGAAGCCCATTTAAAAGGGTGCAATGAAGTCAGGACTGTGCAAGAGCTGCAGTCATCTTAGTCAGATCAACTCTTCTTTTGGCATATTATTTAGTTAATTGTTGGAATTTAATGTTCTTTTTCTGTCTTGTAATTTTTATTTGCTTTTTCCATCAACTGTTTTTTTTTTCGTGGGTTATTTTTAAATATCTTTTGATAGATTTCTAACATAATTCCATGGTGATAAGAGAACAGACCCTGTATTTCAATACCTTCAGACCATGAAATTTTTATACTTTGTTTTACGTTCCTGGATATGTTCCAGTGTCTCCTGATTTATAATCAATGGGAACCTGAATAGAATTTGTATCCCACTTCTATGTGAAAATTATATAAATCTTAGTTATGTTGAATTGGTTCACAGTGCTTTCCAGATCTACTATACCCTTCTACTTTTCTGTCTACTCATTCTATTATTAACTTTTGAGAGTCTGATACTGAAACTCCAACTAAAAATTTATGTACTTAAAAAATAATTGCAATATATAGTGAAACTATTAAAAAAAAAAAAAAAGAAACCTGTAAAACCTCTCTAGTTGGGAATATATACCCACAAGTCCACAATAAAGATTTGAGGAGACCCCAGCGTATCTGAGATCACAGTAAAGGTCTTCCCCTGCATGAAGGCAGTTCTTAAAGACTGGGAGATGTGGCTGTGTTTTCAAATGGAATATCCCAAAACAAAGTAGCAAGCAAGACACACAAAAAGAAACAAGGAAACACGGCCCAACTAAAACAACAAAATAAATCTCCAGGGACTGACCCTAAAGAAACTGAGGTATATGAATTATCCAATAAAAATTTCATAGTAAACTGGCATAAAGATGCTCACTGAGCTCAGAAAACAACATATAAGTAAGATGAGAATATCAAGAGAGAGAAAATACTAAAAAGAACCAACAGGAACTCTGGAGCTGAAGAATACAACTGAATTGAAAAATTCACAGCATGTGTTCAACAGCAGTCTTAAATCCATCAGAAAACAAAGAATTGAGGAGCTAAAAGATAAGTCATTTAAAATTACCCAGTTGGAGGAAGAAAAAAGAATGAAGAAGAGTGAAGAAAGCTTAAGGGACTTACAGAACATCATCAATTGGACCAATACACACATTATGAAGTCCCAGAAGGAGAGGAGTGAAAGGAGCAGAAAGTTTATTTCAAGAAATAATAACCAAAACTTTACAATTTGGGGAAAGAAATGGACATTCAGATGTAAGAAACCCAACAGCTTCTTATGGGATACAGCAAAAGCAGTTCTAACAGAGAATTTCACTACGGTAAATGCCTACATTAAAAAAGAAAGATCTCAAATAACCCATCTCTACACCTCAGAGAACTAGAAAAAGAATAAATTAAGCCCAAAGTTAGCAGAAGGAAACAATAGGAATTAGAGCAGAAACAAAATAGAAAATAGGACAAAAAAACAACAAAACAAAGATGTGGTTTTTTAAAAGATAAGCGAAATTGACAAACCCTTAGTTAATAAAAAGAGAAAGAGACTCAAACAAAATCAGAAATGAAGGAAGAAGGGGCCTTACTGCTGGCTCAGTAGTAAAGAATTCATCTGCCAATGCAGGAGACACGCACTGGTTCAATCTCTGAACCAGGAAGATCCCGCATCTGCAGAGCAACTAAGCAGTGCACCACAACTACTGCGCGCTTGCGCTGCCACTACCGAAGCCCACTCTGCAATGAGAAGCCTCTGCGATGAGAAGCCCGTGTACACCAAAACTAGAGAGCAGACCCTGCTCGCTGCAACTAGAGAAAAGCGCGCCGAGCAACGAAGACCCAGCAAAGCCAAAAAAAAAATAATAATTTTTTTTTAAGAGAAATGAAAGAGATTTTTAAGATTGATGTCAGAGAAATACAAAGGATTTTAAGAGTCTACTATGCACAATTATTTGTCAACAAACTAGATAACAGAAAAAAATGGATAAATTCCTAGAAACATATAACCTATCAAGACTAAATAATGAAGAAAAGGTCTGAACAGATCTATAACTAGTACAGAAACTGAATCAGTAACTGAATCAGTAAAAGCCTCCCAACAAAGAAAAGTTTGGGATTCAATGGCTTCTCTGGAGAATTCTGCCAAATATTTTTTTAAAAATTAACATTTAGCCTTCTCAAAGTCCTCCAAAAACTTAACAGGGAAGGAGCACTTTCACACTCATTTTATGAGGCCACCATTACTCTGACATCAAAAATGCTTCAAGAATGGAAATACAGACCAATATCCCTGATGAATATAGACACAAATCCTCAACAAACTATTAGCAAAGTGAATTAAATAGCATATTAAAAGGATCAAAAGTGGGGTTTATTCCAAGAATGAAAGGACAAACACACAAAAGCCAATCAATGTAATACATCACATTAACAGAAGGAAAAATCATATGATAATTTCAATAAATACAGGAAGAGCATTTGACAAAATTCAACACCTTAAGTGATTAAAAACACATGATAGACTAGGAAGAGAAGCAAATTAGCTCAAAACAATAAAGGCCATATATGAAAAGCTGATGACTAATATATTTTTAATCATGAAAAACTGAGGTTTTTCCTTGGAGACCAAGAATAAGGCAAAGATGTCCACTGTTGTCATTTCTATTCAATACAGTAGAGCAGTTAGGTGAGAAAAGAAAATAAATGGCATACAAATTTGAAGTGAAGAAGTAAAATTCTATCTGTTTGCAGATAACATGATTGTGTACATAGAAGGCCCTACAGACTCCACCAAAAAAAAAAAAAAACCCCAAAATGTTAGAACTTAAGTATATTCAGCAAAGGTGTGGCACCGAAGAAAAAAAAAAAACAACATACAAGAATAAGTTGCATTTCTACACATAAAAATGAACAACCAGAAAATTTAAAAATTTCATCTACAAAAAGCATCAAAAAGAATAAAATACTTAGGAATAAACATTATCTAGAAGGTAACAGACTTACACACTAAAAACTACAAAGCACTGCTAAAAGAAATTTCAAGACACAAATAAATGAAAAGGCATCCTGGGTTCGTGAACTGGAAGACTTAATTAAAATGTCCATACTACCCAAAGCAATCTACAGATTCAATGCAATTCCCATCAAAATTTCAGTAGCAGTTTTTTTTTTTTTTCCCCAGAAATAGAAAGATCAATACTATAATTCATATGGACCTACAAAGAATCCCAAATAGCCAAAATAATATTAAGCAAGAAGAACAAAAGTAGAGGCCCCATATTTCTGATTTCAAAGCATATCATAAAGTTACAGTAATCAAACAGTATGGTGCTGGCATCAAGACAGACATATAGACCAATGGAATAAAATGGAGACACACTCAGATTGATGGTCAACTGATTTCAACAAGTGTGCTAAGAACACACAATAGGAAAAGGATAGTTTCTTCAAAACAGTACTGATAAAACTGGATTTCCACATGTAAATGAATGAAACTGAAACCTTATCATACACTACACGAAAATCAACTCAAAATGGAGTGAAGACTTAAACATAAGACATGAAACTATAAAGCTTTTAGAAGAAAATTTAGGGAAATACTTCATGATATTGGTCTTAGTAATGATTTTTAAATTATGATTTGACAACGATTTTCTGGATATAACACCAAAAGCACAGGTAACCAAAGCAAAAAGAGACAAGTGGGACTACATCAAACTAAAATGCTTCCACACAGCAAAGGAAACAATCAACAGGGTATAAACACAATTTGTGGAATGGGAGAAAACATTTACAAACCATCTGATAAGGGTTAATAACCAAAAATAAATAAGGAACTTCAACAGGTATAGGAAAAGATGCTTGACATCACTAATCAGGGAAATGCAAATCAAAACCACTATGAGATATCACTTTACACCTGTTAGGATGGCCGTTATTAAAAAAACAAACCAAAACCAAAAGAAAACAGAAGTATTCAAGGATATGGAGAAAAGGGAATCCTTGTAAACTATGGGCTTCCAAGGTGGCGCTAGTGGCAAAGAATCCACCTGTCAATGCAGAAGATGTAAGAGATGCAGGTTCAATCGCTGGGTTGGGAAGATCCCCTGGAGAAGGACATGGCACCCCACTCCAGTATTCTTGCCAAGAGAATCCCATGGACAGAGGAGCCTGGCAGGCTACAGTCCACGGGGTTGTAAAGAGTCCGACACGACAGAGTGTCTGAGCACACACGCACATTGTAAACAGTTGGTGGGAATGTAAAATGGTGCAGCCACTAAGAAAATCAGTATGGAAGTTAATAAAAAAATTAAAAATAGAACTATTACATGTTCCAGCAATCTCACTTTTGGGTATTTATCAGAAGAATTGAAAACACGATCTAAGAGATAATTTGCACTCCTATGTTCACTGCAGTATTATTCACAATAGTCAAGAAGTGGAAACAGCTAAATGCCTACCAACATATCAATGGATACAGAAAATGTGAGGTATATACAGTAGAATATTATTCAACTTTTAAAAAAAAAGGAAATTCTGCCATCTATTACAACGTGAATGAACCTTGAGAGCATTGTGTTAAACGACATTAGCCAGTTACAGAAAGACAAATACTGCATGATTCCATTTATATGAGGTATCTACCATAGTCAAGCTCATAGAAGCAGAAAGTGGTATGGTGGTGGCTAGGGACTAGGAGAAGGAAAAGGGGAGTTGCTGTGCAACGGGTACACAGATTCAGTAATGCAAGATGAAAAAGCCTGAGAGATCTGCTGCACAATAACATATACATAAGTCAACAATACCGTGCACTTTATGGTAGATTTCACATTATGTGTTTTTTACCACAATTACAATGAAGTTTGTATGACATGACCTGTTCTCAATGAATGGATGCCAACTTTTAGGGATTAGTATTTCCATATGCAAGTACTCACATCTTTACGGAACTGGACTAACATCAAGCTCCCTAGTATGATTTTCAATATCCACTCTCCCCTCTTTAGCAATCAGAGTGACACGTCTCCATTTTAACCTTCTAGTACTTTTCCTTTAAGATTTCCTAAACATTACTCACAGTCGTATAGAAAAATGTATCTGCAAGTTCTCTTAGAACCATGAAATGAAATTATCGCAGGGCAGAAGGACTGAAATAAATGACAATGGTTAGATGTTTACTTGCTTTCTTATGTACTACTTACCTATCTCAATTTCTTTCTCATCAATGGTGTTTGCACCCTTTCCAAACTACTGTGCATTCTCTCATAATAGAGTACTTTAAAACAGCTGAGTAATTCTGCTTTCTCTATCTGGTCACATTACACCGAACAGCAGGCCCAAACTTTTAACAGTAAAAGTAATCAAATGCATCAGATGGTAAATATAAATTGTAATAATTTATATTAACTTTAGGAATAGAGCTATTAAAATTCTAATTCACTGCTTACTTTCAAATATGCAGCTGCCTCTTGGACAGAAAGTGTTCTCTGACTAGAACTGCCACATTCATGATCTCCTGAAAAGATTAGCATATTAATTTTGAATCAGTACTATGTTAAACAAAAGAAAACAAATATAATTAATCAAAACAGTTTTATAAAATACACAATTATAGACTGTATTATTATCATCGGTAAAGAAAGAAGACAAACACTCTTGTCTAGAAAAAACTTACAATAGGCAATGTAAACAAGTATTTTTACATAAACCACAACCTTTATATGCATTTCAATCTACATAGAAATGTACCTTCCTTTTATATTCCTAATGAAATTGTTAGCCAGGGGTAAGAACCAAGTAGTGCTCACTGATGCCTATTCATAGGTATTGGTGCAAAGAAAGCCCTTTATGGATATATTTTTCAATGGGGAAAATTCATTGTGCTAACTTGTACATCTATTACTAAAGCTAATAATTCAAGACTCAAGTAATCTGAATTAAAATGTCCATTTTGGAGTATTACTAAGCCTACTTTTAGCAAGGCATGTGCAAAACTTAAAAAAACATTATAACACAGATCAACAGGGAAATTAGATAGAAGCTTCTAGCTATAATCAGGTGTACTACATACAAAAGTTTGGAAAACTACATTTTCCTTTTCTCATACCTATTTATAAGAGAATCCAAAGCTTTATTCACCCCACCAGGCACTCTATGGTTATGAGATATCAATTATCCTTACAGTGAACTTCAATTTTGTTTCTCCTACTATTTCTTTAAAGTACTTAAAAAAAAACTTTTTTAACATCAAAGTATAATAGTTAAAGTAGAAATTTTGGCAGATTTTTTTTATCATAAAAGCAACCATATTCCAACTTTATAAATTTTGTTCCAGATTTTAATGGTCATAGCTGTAAAACGAGAATACCTATTAGATGAACCAAAAAAAGTCTTCAAACTTTATAATCTATCCTCAGAGATCCAATTCTACAGATCTATAGCAGGGGCTGGCAAACCCAAAGACCAACTGTGCCCTACCACCAGTTTTTAATAAATGAAGTTTTATTGGAACACAGCCACATTCATTCACTTATGTATTATCTATGGCTGCTTTCATGCTCTAACAGCAGAACTGAGTAGCTGTGACAGAGACAGTCTAGCCCACAAAGCCTAAAAATTTACTATCTGGCCCCTTCACAGATAAAAAGTTTGCAGACCCCTGCTCTACAGGAAGGAATCTGTATCTTTAAAAGCACTCCAGATTATGTTGATCTAATACACTTCATAAAAAACTGCTATAGAGACAACTGTAGAAGCTTGTATTATAGGAGCAATATCAGGAATTCCATGTAGATTAAATACTCTATTTCTGGGTGCTACAGCTACCAAATTAATGTCATTAGTTTGCAGCATATGTATGTTAACAGTCCATCAGTCAATACAAAAAATGCTTTTAATGATATATACAGAATTATTAGCCAAAAACACTGACCAGAATTAAAGAACTAACTTCCTCCTCCCAAAAAAAAACCTTGGTGAGAGGATGGGGAACTATCCGGATTCTAAATGCCTCTACTGGACCAGAGAAGTTCCACATTTACCTACTAGGCTTCTACAAATGATCTGGTTTCTACAAAAGGACTCACTACATACAAAAGTTTGTAAAATTACATTTTGCTTTCCTTGTAACTGTTTATAGGAAGAGAATCCAAAGTCACTTCTTTCAGATTATATGTAAAATAAGTGAAACAACTTAAAAGATAATAAATGACAAGGTGGCTACTATAGCTTACAGATGCTAAACTTGATGCCAATTCACTTCTCTTGTTCTAATTGCAGATATGCTGCATACCTGAGAATTTTCAGATTTACTTAGAGAAGAATATGAGGAAAATGCAACGTGTCAGGAGAAAGAAATTCTGTAATCTATTTACCTTATCCAAAGAAACGACACCTATACCTTCACCAAAAGAAAATCTGTACTTTTATATTAGATCTATGATTTTAGTTAATTTGTTGTTTACTCAATTCAATTGATATACAAGCTTTCAGAATTCTGTTACTATCAGTGCAGTAAAAAAGTGTTAACTTATATAATATAGTATATATCTATATTTCATTGTATACATATGTCAGGCAGGATAAAGGCCTTGATTAAACATATCTATACAAATAAAAACCCATTCCCTACAGGGAGTAAAAACTTATAAAGAGAAAATATCCACATGTATGTAATATAACAACACTGAACTTAGGAAAAACCATTTCTATTGATATCACATGCTACATATACAATCTTCAAAACATTTTTACATACTATGAATGTTGAGACAATTACCTGCAAGCTGTGCCAATCGATCATGAAGCTTGTATAAAGTGTTCATCATAAGATTTTTCTTACTTTCCTAAATTTAAAAGAAAAACATTATAAAATACCTGATCCTAAGGGAATATGCACCAAATAATAATCTTTGTTTGAAAAGAAAAACATTAAGTAAATTTAAAAATCATAGAAGCTACATAATATAAAAGACAAATTCATATTTAACCAATGGCTACCATATTTTAAAGAAACCTTAACCTAAGAATCTAAACTATCTAAATATTCTACTTTCTTGAGGATGATTGGGGTATTGTACTAACCTTAGTGCCAGAAAAGTTCTCCTACATAACAACCCCCCCCAATCAAAGCAATGCTCCCAATTCCCCTCTATACAATGCATACTTATGCATATTGACTGTTTTCTTCATGTTTTGTTTTAACCTGACAACCAGATAATGTCAACCAACCTGACATTTTTGATTAACCCTCAAACCACTCCGAGGCTCCCAAAGTGGTCATGCATACGTTTATGAACCATTAAAGTGAAAGAAACATTTAATAAGCATCTACAACCCTGAATATTCACTGGAAGGACCGATGCTGAAGCTGAATCTCCAACACTTTGGGCACCTAACATGAAGAGCCAACTCACTGAAAAAGACCCTGATGCTGGGAAAGATTGGAGGCAGGAATAGAGGGGGACAGAGGACAAGATGGTTGGATGGATCACCAACTCAATGGATGTGAGTTTCAGCAAGCTCCAGGAGATGGTGAAGGACAGGGAAGCCTGGCGTGCTGCAGTCTATAGGGTAGCAAAGAGTTGGACACAACTGAGTGACTGAACAACAACTGGGAGTTAAGAACTGTTCTCAGAAAAGCGAGAAATCCACACCAACAAGATGATTCCTGTTCTTAAGGGCAGAAAACATACTAAATGTTATAGTTGCAAACAAAGTACAATGTAAATACAGAAGACAGAGGGGTGGAAAGATCCATTTATGGAAGAGGGAATATCTGAACTGAGCTTCACAGAAAGAATAGAATTGACCAGCATTCCAAGCAGAAGGCACAGCATAGGCCTCAAAGCGTAAATGCTTTGGTTATATTTCTTACATAACCAGTAGCCAACTTTGACTCAGCAAACTCCTGGAAAAGTAGTTTGGAATCAATAGCTAGAGAACCCTAGATACCAAGAAAAAGAGTTTGACTTCATCCTGAACATTTAGGAGAAGAAAAGTTAAACAGAAATGTGTGTCAGGAATATTATTCTGACCATATGAAAGGAAACCAAAGTGGAGACTTCTGCAACACCTAAGCACCCTCTCAAGAAGGCTAAAGCACTGAGACCTCAATTTAAGAGTAATCACAATTAACGGAGATGGACATAAACAATGGAGCAGGGTGGGTTAGAAGAGGGGATAAGAATAGCTTATCAAACTATTTGAAATAAATGCATGATTCATGAGAGGTTATGTCTTTATGATTTCCTTTCTCCCGAAGTTTCTGACGAAATAGGATTATTGGATAAATGTGACCAGGAACAAATTCATACAGGATATAAAAAGGTAGGAAAGTAAAGTTCATATGCCCAATGACATGTAATCACATCCATTTATTTTCACGCTGTATGTTCAAGGACAGAAGAGACAAGTTTGCACACTATACATGGCATACTTTTGTCAATGAAGCTTTAATGAGTGACAGGAGGAAGAAGAAAATTCATCAGAGGTGCCGCAATCCTACTAGCAGAGTCCCAGGTTTTATGTGAGATGGTTCATAGAGACAAAGATAGGTGACAATCCTTCAGCATTACTTGCTTTCCAAGTAGCAAGTAGCAAACTACTCGCTTTTCCCGTTTGCTTTTTCACTCCCTCAACTCTATCTCAATCAGATTCTGAATCAAGTCAGTCCTTATGAAATAAGATTAAAAATCCAAACTGTAAAAATCAGACATCAAAAAGTAACTGCAGGGACTGAAATACAGGATTCTGAAAGCTACGCATCTGTGATACATTAAACCACAAAATCACTTTTAATAAATATGTTCAATATAATAAGATGAGGTTTCCCACTGATTGTGTAGATTACAGACTTGATATATAAAACCAAGGTAAATCTGACTAAGCTTTGGTACTAAAAGAGCTGAGCATTTTCAGTCTCTTTCCTCTCTTATCTGGAAAAGAGAGTGATTTCCTTTTTGTTTTACATGTCTTGATCACGCCCCTCTCCACACCCCTTTCAAAATCAAAACTAAAGCCAAATATTTGACACCGTCCTCTGTGATTATATCTTTAATGAACATCAGAGGCCTGGGAATAAACATCATCTTTTCATTCAGATCTGTTAACGCTGGACTAGACAAGTAGAAAAAATAACAAAACTTAATCATACATAACTGGATCTCATACTGGATAGTATATATGCTATTACAGTCTCTTACAAAGAATTTAAACACCCCAAAATCTCAACTATAATTTTTTCAAGAATTATTTTTCCAGTGGCAACTCATTCAAAATGACCATCTATATTACTACAAGGGTGTCAAGTGCCATTCAAATGATCAACTAAATTATGATCTAAATAGTTTTTATGGAATATTTTATTAATGGAAACAAATTAACTTTGAAGAGCAGAAAGGCTTTGGTTCAATAATCTTTAGCACCATTATGCTAAACTATAGGTAAACCTGAAAGGTCTGTATATTAAATTCCAAAGTTACTTTCTTAGAGAAACTTATATTGGCTTATAGTTTCATTATTAACTTCCTCCATTCTGCTTTTCAAACTCTCTTCTAATTCTTGGCTTGAAATGTGTCTACTGATCACCCTGAAAACAAATTAAAGATCTACAAATAAATCCATATTTAAAGTAAGCTTTCAAAAGTAACCTTTCATTAGCAAAAATAATTTTTAATTTGAAATACTAATAGCTACCTTCTAATTGTGTATTTTGGTAAGCTCCAGATTTTCTTTTAGTCATATAAATCATTCTCTGAAGCAAATCTCATTCTCTGAATCATTCTGATTCGTAGGAGGAAAAGTCAAACTATAGGGTGACGCCACCAAATTTTCTCATATAGTGTCACCTTTAAATATTCCCGTCTCTATTTCAGCCAACTGTCTCAAGGATATTTTCTGTATTTGTATCAAGTCCTTAATTAAATGATAATAATGGATTTTAATTACTTAGCACAGTGCCTCGCACAGAATGAACACTCAAGTGACTAGGCATTATCTTCATTATAATGATTACTATTATTCAGAGGTTAGGAACTTCAGGTTCCTCCAAGTGGAAAATTATACAGAAGAAAATAAAGTCTTGCATTTTCAACGTTCAGTGAGTATACACTGCAAATTTAAACTACAATGCCATAGCAATGATAATATCATAACCGATCAAGTCAACTTTAAAAAAAAAAAAAAGTATCGTCACAATAAAATACTACTGAAAATAATCAATACTAACAATCTAAAGTAACAATCTATGGATCTGACTTCACATTATCACATATCCTTTAGCACAACAATGTTTTCCATACAGGTCTATCTATATTACTCTCAGTTCCTATAATAATAAAACAAAAAAAAAACACAACTAATTGTGTATTATAATATAAACTTAAATATCACAACCTTTGTATTGCCTATAATGATGAGGGGCAAGTGAAAAATATTTCCATGTAACACTTAGGTTAAAATTAATATTATAAATCCTTTAAAAAGAAAAAGAATCGTAAATAGGTTGCATAAGACTCTAAATCCTCTGCTTCCTGACAGTTGAAAAGGCCTAACAATGAGCAAAAAATCCAAAGAGAACAAAAGAAGAGCAAAATCTGCGAGAGTATCCAACAACTAAGAAAACACACACACACTTTGAAGGCTAAGACCAGATCCCCAGGTGACATGCCACTGCCATTTTACCTTGCGATTGGCTTTTATCTTTAAATGATAAACAGTTCTGCTCTTTGGAGAAAATCTGTGTCAGATTTAATTATATTATAGAAAAGGAATACTCAAAAATAAGAGAATTTATTGCCTCAGCATAAAAGAACGTTTAAAATTCCTATTGTCAGTTGATATTCATCCTAATACTTTTATCATAAAAAACATGACATAAAGTATCAGTATTAAGATTTACTTACTTGCATGTCTCCAAATGTTTCATCAAAGGGGTTTTTTACTATCAAGGAAAGAAAAAGAGAGAACTGTTAGTATCATTTAAGAATAACAATCCCCCTAACCAAGCCCTGAGAAATGCTAAAAGGTACTCTGCTAAAACTGAATGTAAACATGCAAACAAAATATAAACAAATTGATGATAACAAAGGTTAGAGAACTACTTTTTCAGACTTACTATATTTACCATTCTCACTATGATTTTGTAGTTTGCTCTATAATAATTAAGAGTAGGTGCTCTGGTCTCAGACTTGGTTCCAGCCCTAGCTCCATTGCTTGCTAGCAATGTGACCTTGAACTACTATCTACTTAGCCACTTTAAGCTGTAGTTTCCTCTTCTACAAGGGAAGGATGTAATGACACCTACTTTATACAGTTGTTAGGATTAAATGAGATAAATCATATAAAATGCTTGATACAGTGTCAAACACTTAATACATGTTACCTATGATCATTACTATTAGTGACTTTATTTTGGCTCCTTAACTTGGTTTCTCTTCAAAATATAAAAGTCAGTTACTACTAGAGGAAATATGCAAGATGCTTTAAAACTGAGTAATTAATTTAGAATTCTTACTTCCAATGATTAAAAGACAAACCTGCCTAGTCCTTGCTAACATCTGGAAAAGTGTCAAGAAACATACACACACATCAAAATAGCTAAGAATTAGGTCTCAATACTAAACAACTTTTTTCTAATATATATTATAAAGAAAGGATTTACCATTTTCCATTCAACCTCCCTATATCCATCCTTCCCCAAAAGATTCAAACAAGTTTATGGCTGAATATTATATAGCACTTTTCTAGTTATTATTTAGAATCTCCTCCTTACCCTCTACTTTAAAATTATATGCAAAAATATTCAAAGCTTTCAGATACCTGGATCTCTGTAAGTCAGGACACAACTAAGACTAACTGAGCCTACAAAGCTGTTCACACTGACCAGGTTTCCTTTCTGAGGTGCTTTTCTATTTTTATTTGAGAAAACAGGAAGTCCCATAGGAACCAGGAACTACTTGATTCTAAGAAAGTTCATGTGTGAGACCAGTTTAAATAAAAAAATACAATTTAAAAAGGGGGAGAAACATATTCTGCTATCATCTTAAAAGGATTTGATAATGAATTTTCAGACAGCATTTTTCTATAAAGCAATAAGGTTTTCATGCCAAGAAAAATTTTTTAAAAACAAAAAATCAAAAGTACTCAATAGGAAAATAGGAAGGATAATAAAACTTAACGATTAAATAAAATGTGAAGAATCAGAACATGCTTGGACTGAAAAGATCCTTTTTAATACACTAACTTTTATTAATGTAAAATTTAAATAATTTAAAATAAAGCCATATTTAGTTCAATATACTACCAAAAATGCTCTGTCAATCTACTTAAATTGGTCAAATGATTCTAAAAAAACAAATATTTTCTTTGCTGTCTATATGGGGTCGCAAAGAATCAGACACAACTGAGCGACTGAACTGAACTGAAAAGAAATTCTAAAAAACATTAAAACATGCAATTCTAAAATATAGGTTTTAATATTTATGAAGAAAAGCCATGAGAGGACCACTTTCTGACTGTTTATGCATTTGTTTTTGTCAAGATTACTAAATGGAAACTAGCTCTTCAAGTATCTCTATGCAAATATTACTGTAGATTATGGATGTTCTCCCACTAGATTGCTCTGCTGTGATTTTCTCACAAGGGATCATGTATATTCAGGTTTGTATGCTCAGAGTCAAGCATAGTATTGAGCAAACAGTTAGTGCTTGAAAAGTGCTGTTTGAGCTGTCTAGGCTAAATCTGCCCTTCTTTATTCAATGCTGTGTGTTAACATAGAAGCAGAAGCGTTAAATTTTGCAGGAAGCTGGAAAAGGGTACGTCTGAGCAACTGGGAAGGGAGATGTATAGAATGACAATAAGAAAGCCAAAGAGCAGAACAATAATTCTGTTGAAAAACACTGCTCTGCCAGTTGTTTCTTTCTAGGTTTCGGCCTCTTATCTAGCACACTTGGCTAGCTGAGAGTATGCCATATCTAAAAGGCCAACAATATACACACCTACTGCTAAAAATTAAAGCAAAATGTTCCCTGACTTCCATGAAAACTGTCACATACTAAGTCAACAGACAGACCTACTAAATTAACAAACAAAAGTAAACACAGTCTTGAGGTTAAGATTCGAAAGGAAACTCCATTTAAAAACAGCAGTGTTAACAAAGCAAAAGCATTTCTATGCATCTAAGTTTTATCCCCCCAAATCATTTCAGTATTTCTGAAACTACATCAGTACTTTTTCTCTCACCCACATTACCTATGATCATAGAAGGATAAAAAACATCCTGTTATCCCTAGTGAAAACATTCCTCCCTCCCCTGCTAATTAGGCCATTGTAGAGAAGAAACCATATTCCAAAAGCAATTCACAGGAAAAAAAAAAAAAAAAAAACTGTCACCTCACTTTCTAGCCTCTTTTCTAAGGATGGAAACCGAGAGTAAATTATAGTTATTGCTTTGTTGGTGTTGTTTACTCACTTAGTCATGTCCGACTCTTTACGACTCTATGGACTGTAAGCCCTCCAGGCTCCTCTGTCCATGGGATTTTCCAAGCAAGAATACTGGAGTGAGTTGCTATTTCCTTCTCTAGGGGATCTTCCTGATCCAGGGATCGAACCTGCATCACCTGCATTGTCAAGTGGATTCTTTACCACTCAGCCACTAGGGAAGCCCTCATCACTTATCCTAAAGCAATGACAATAACAAGTTGGTATTTCAAACACTGTCCTCCTATATTCCATACATCCCAAACAGCGTCTCATTTCTGCTTTTTCTCAAATTCTCCTGTTGTGGCCATTTTTCCTTCATTTTTCTTGTTCAGATTATTTCAAACCTCAAATACATCAAACTTTTCTTTATAAATGTCCTTAAAATTTTGACTTCTCTTCTTCTGACTGTCCTACCAAAAATCAGTCTTAAAAATATGTCTTTAATTATACTAAAGACTCTTCAAAATCATTCAATCATTTCCCATCACATTTTGCTGTGATGGGAAATGACTGATTAGATTCAATCATTTGAATGTGATGGGAAATTTGCTGTGATGGAAAATGATTGATTAGATTCACAAGGAACTAATTCAAATCTTGTGATATTTTCCTACTTACTTTCAAGACATACTGTTGACTCCCCTTCTTTAAACATCTTTCTCTCACATAAATTTCAAAAATGTTACTAGTTTTACTGACCCTTTCTAAACAAGTGTAAACCTTTTCCATTCTCTTAGGGTGAGATCAAATTTGTCAAACATTATGAATTCTCAGATAAAAAAGGGGAAAAATGAAGTATATTACAAATGTAGGTTTTTTTTTAGACATAATGCTATTACACATTTTTTAGACAGTATAGTGTAAGTGTAACTCTTATAGGCACTGGGAAACAAAAATTTCCTGTGACTCCCCTTATTGTAATATTCACTTTATTACAGTAAGTCTGGAACCAAACCCACAGTATCTCTGAGGCATGTCTATATTTGCAAAGTACATGTTTAATGTTAACCAAATGAACTGATGCTTTCCTCAGGAAGGCCCTGTTTTGTTCATTCAATGGCACTAAAGGAAAGAAAAGTCTACAGTGACCAAAGTTCTTTTACAACTCAGAAAGAAAGAAAAAGTTTATTCATTTAATAAGTATTTCCTGTCTAGTTTGCACTAGGCACTGGTAGTGTGGCAGTGAATAAAAAAAAATGTATCTGCCCTCAAGGAGTCTATATTTTAGAAGGATTAGAAGAGACAATGAGCAAATGCACTTTTTACATGTCAAATGATTCTAAGTGCTTTGGAAATAAAACAGTAGGAATGGCACTTGCCATGTGAGGGAACTTCTATACTGTTTTCCCTAATGCCTGCACCAATTTTTACATTCCCACCAACAGGGTACAAGAGTTCCCTTTTCTCCTCTTTCCTCAGATTGCACTGGAGTAGAAACCCGAGAGAGCTGAGGGAACAAGCCACATGGATACCTGAAGGAAGAGGTTTACAGACAGAAAGAAGTCCGCAGGCTGTGAAGTGGTAGCATGTCAGTCATATTACTCCTGGAAAGAGAGCTGTGTGGATGAGAGAGCAAATAGCAAGAAATGAAGTCAAAGATTATTTAAGGGAATTAATAGATAAGATAATATAGGATTTTGAAGATTTTTTATCTATTAATCTGAGCAAGAAATCTCCGAGAATAGGAAGCATGCTACCTGGCTTACACTTTAAAAGAAAGACACACGTAGTAAGTGACAGGTCACTCTCTCGAAATAATACATTCAGGGTACTTTCCTCCTGCTTCCTCTACATCAGCACAGACAGTTTCAGTCAGCCCCAACATTTTTCTATTCTAAATAGTTGAAACTACTATTACAAGCCATATAAAAATATTCTGCCAGGAAGAACTGAACAGACATTTTTCTAAAGACGACATACAAATGGCCAAGAGGTATATGAAAAGGTGTTCGACATCACTATTAGGGAATTGGAAATCAAAACCACAGTGAGATATCACCTCACACCTGTTAAAATGGCTATCCTTAAAAAGATGAGGTAAATTTGGTGAGAATGGGGAGAAAAGGGAAGCTTTATACACTGTTGGTAGGAATGTAAATTGGTACAGTCACTGTGGAAAACAGTATAGAAGTTCCTCAAAAAATTAAAAACAGAGCTACCATATGATCCAGCAAATCTATGAGGTATACATCCAAAAGAAATGAAAACATGATCTCAAAGAGAGATCTGCACCCCTATATTCATCACAGCATTATTTGTAATAGCCAAGATATGGGAACAACCTGTCATTGGGTGAATGGATAAAGATGATGCAGTACGTATGTACAAATGGAGTATTATTCAGTCATGAGAAAGAAGGAAATCCTGCCATTTGCAATAACATAGATGGACCTTAAGGGCATTGTGCTAAGTGAAATAATTCAGACAGAGAAAGACAAATACAATATGATATAACTTATCTGTGGAATCTAAAAAAGCCAAACTCAGAGAACCAGAGAGTAGAGTGGTGGTTACCAGGGGATGGGCAGTGGGGGTAATGGGAGAAATACGGATCAAAGGGTAAACTTCTAGTTGCAAGATTGGCAAATTCTGGGAGTTTAATGTTCAGCACAGTGATTATAGCCAACAATACTGTTAAAAACTTGCAGGCTGCTAAGAGCAATAGATATTAAATATTCTCACCACAAAAAAGAAATGATACAATTCTGTGACAGGCTGGAAGTGGTGGCTAATGCTAAGGTGGTAATTTTGCAATATATAAATTTACCAAATTGACATACTTGCACACCTTAAACTTACACAATGTTGTATGTCAATTATATCTGAGTAAAGGTGGAAAAAAATTTCTGCCAGAAAGGCTCTGTACTTTTTATCCTTCTGATCCTCTCAATGTTTTTCCTGCTCCTTCATTCTGTCTTTAAGGTCGTTTGCAGCTCTCCTACAGTCATGAAGGATGCCTAACAACTGCAGTTTATCAGGACCTTCCTCTTCTCAGAACCTCTACGTATTTACTCTCAGTATCCCTACTATCTTATATTATAACTTAACTATCAGTTTTTGTTTCCTCCACCAACAAGACTGCAAAATCTCTACCTGCCTTGCAGATATTGTGTACTAATATATGCCGAAAGAACAGAAGCCTGAAGGCATAGTGCAGCCTCCTACAACAGCTTCCCTAAAGCTAAAGAAGTACTACAATCCTGCTCACTCCTCAAGATTCTCCTTCAAATAAAAAGGAAGTGATGGACAGGGAGGCCTGGCGTGCTGTGATTCATGGGGTCGCAAAGAGTCGGACACGACTGAGTGACTGAACTGAACTGAATATTTCTTAAATTCTTGATATGTTCCAGGAATACTGATGCCACGCTTTTAGGAAGTAGCTTATTTCTCCTTATATCACTATTTTACAGCAGGTATTACCCCTATTTTATGGACAGAGAAACTGATGCATGATTAGGTTAAATTGCTTCCTTCAGGTAAATGCTGTTTAAAGAGGTAGGATTCAAACCTAAGTCTGACTTCAAAGCCTACTTTCTTTTCAGAAAAGAAAAGGCAACTACAGAAAAGAAAATATTTGTTCTAGTCAGTTTACGGAAAACATTCTTCTCTAGAACTTTCAGATTTGGAATCATTAAACTTTAATCTCCTTACGTAATGCATGAAAATTGCCTAAAATGGGGATAGAGAGGAAAAGACACTGCTTTAGGGAAAATACACTGATGTCTCTTAAGATGATAAAAACTTCAAAACCAAGTTCTCTAAACTGTAGTCTAGGAAAAGATTTTCCATGATATATCAAAACATAAAGTATTCGACAACCACCATGGGCAGCACTGACCATTCCCCTTCTCTCTGCTGTCACAGCACTTTGTTCTCAAGGCTGCTATAAAACTTACCATGAGGCATCTGCTTAAAAAAAAATCATAATTTTCTGATTTAGAACCATACCACATCTAAATAATATTTTGGCTTCATCTGCTATCTAAGACTCTCACAAGCATATATTAAGTGCCTACTAGGTGCCAGGCATTATGCGTGTTGCAACAGATTAAAAAATGAAAATATATATATAAGCTCTGTCTTCAAGAAGTTCAGTCTGGAGGTCAGTAACTCTGCAGACATGCTCTTTCAAAGGTAAAGGCAGTCTCTTGTAATTCTAAAACTCTGACCTTAAGGCTAGGTTTTTAGTTTTTGGAAACTTCAAGTATCTAGACAATTAAATTCAGCTGCTTAAATGACCAATTATCTCTCTGAGCTGTACCTAGTTATAAACAGACATTCAAACTCTCAAATCCCATCTTCTAGCATTAACGTTTAAACAGAGCATAATTATATGTGAAGAAGTGGGGGAGTGGGGAGTGGTGGGTGGGTGGGAGGGCAAATGTTTCCAACAGCTGCAGAACACAGCACCTGTGTGGCAAGCACTTCTGCATTTCACTGCCAGCCAGACTGATCTAAAAATGGACACGGTGAACAAGGCAGTGCATTCTTTCGCAACACGGCACTGTTGCCCATTTGTTCTCTGAGAGCTCACCTATTGTTCCATGGCTCCATTAAATATACGGACATTTTAAAGCTCAGGAACAGCTCACTTTAAATGTACTTAGTAAATTACTGTGAATATTGAGATTCAATCAGCAATCACAATAGGCAGAATTTTATGGACAAGAACTGTCTACTATAAAATTTGCCTAAGACAAACTCTTGTATCACCATGTTCTACTCATAAATAACCTTTCCATATTAAGCCTACCTATCTATCTGGATTTACAGAGGTACAGACCTAGATTGGGATAATCAGTGAAAGAAACGAGAACGGCAAAAACACAGATGCTTCTCCACTTTTCATATCTTATATAAGACTTCCAGCTTTTCACTTGCCCTGTTCTGAGAGGCCAACGATCCTGTGCTACTTCCAAATAAGTTTTCTTAAAGAATAAGAAATGTACACGGTGACTCTATAAAATAAAAAAGGCTTTAAATGTGATTATCAAAGTACCAAGAATATAATGAAAACTGAAACAATGTATTCAGAGAAATAAAAGGTCAAAGTCAAAATTAAATTGGCAATAGTCTTATTATTTGATTGATTCCCACTCTTCACCCTTATATGCTAAGAATCATTATGATCTCTTTCAAACTTATGGTCATTTGAAAGTCTCACATTTGCTCACCATAAAAATGAAGACTCCCTTGGAAAAAATTGACAACAGACTATAATTAAAATTTTTATTAAAATTTTATTTAATCTTCATCCAAGCACTAGGGTTAGTCCTGCAGTCGTCTCTTGACTCTTTGGGACCCCATGGACTGGAGCCTACCAGGCTCCTCTGTCCATGCAATTCTCCAGACAAGAAGACTGGAGTGGGTGGCCTTTTCCTTCTCCAGTCGTCTAAGCACTGATTTTACATTATAATTGTAACTCAAGTTTAGGATCTCTGTAACAAAAGCTGTAAGAAAGACTTTTAACTATAGACCATTCAACAAGTATTAGTGGGGCATATTTTACACACCATGCTATGAAAACATGTTGCTTACGTAGTAGTGAAGATAAATGAGTATCTATGATATAACAAATACCTTAGAATTTAGTATAGAGTGCTTTAAGAATTCAGGAAGGGACAAATAATTTCTGTGTAAAGTACACCCGAGGTTTCAAAATAAACCAAAAGTAATAAAATGGAATGAACTACTAGAAAATGCAACATTAATGTACCTCAAAAAGATCATGCTGAGTGAAAAAGCCTCACAAAAGAGTATTCTATGAATCCACTTATATGAAGTTTTAGAATAAGCAAAATAAATCTATGGTGAAAACAATAGAACAGTGACAGTGTACTGACTGGGCAGGAGGAAGAAGAGGTGAAGGTAATGTTCTATATCTCAGGGGTTTATGTTACATGACTACATGTGTTCCTTGAAACTCATCTGATGGTACCTTAAAGATTTGTGCATTTGACTACATGCAAATTTTACCTAAAAAGAAAAAGAACCTCACTCTTAATTACTAACATTCATGAAGTATGTAAGGGTGGAATATTCTAATATCCTCAATTTACTTAGACATATTTTTGAAAAAGAACGGTGAATGATGAATAAGATACATAGTAAAGCAAATACAGAAAATGTAAACTGTAGAATCTACAGTGCTCACAGCACAATCTTTCAATCTCCTGTTTGAAATGTTTCATTAAAAAATACTACAGGAGAAAAAGTATAAAAAACAAAACAATAAGTATTTGTTAATGGTGGTTGTTGTTTAGTCGCTAAGTCATGTCCAGCTCTTTCAAAACCCTGTGGACTGTGGCCCACCAGGATCCTCTGTCCATGGGATTCTCCAGGCAAGAATACTGGAGTGGGCAGGCATTTCCTTCTCCAGGACATCTTCCCTACTCAAAGATGGAACTCCCATCTTCTGTACTGGCAGGCAGATTCTTTACCACTGAGCCACCAGGGAAGCCCCATTCATTAATGTTGCTAAAATCCTACCAGAAAACTGGTAAAAGACCACTTCAATTCCTAGATACATTAGGTTAAAACCCCAATTGTAATAGTTGCAGCTCATTGTACAAAAAAATTTTTTTTCCTTCTTCCAAGTTAGTCTAAATTCTTAACAAATTGAAAACTGAAAAGTTCCTCTTATGCAAAAAGCTAGAAGAGTTACTGGAATCTAAGAGTTTTTTTGTTTTGTTTTAGAAAGACCTGGCTACTATAGTCTTATTTTTAAAAATTCATATAATTTACATTTACAGATAAGATTTTATCCTATTTTACTAAAATAGTGTGAGAAACTTGGCATATAAGGAAGTAGCAAAATGTAGGCGTTTTTATCTAGTAACTTTTAAAAAGTAAATGTTTACAAATATTCAAAACTATTTTCTAATACATTTAACCTCCTGAGCTGGAGGTAGTTCATCTACCAATGATTTTACAAAACTGGCTTCATGTATCTAAAATAATGACAAATTAGAAAATTAGATCACTAGCACATCAAAACATTACACATTCCTTCTAAAAATTAATTCTGATATCTTAATAGAGTATCCATATCTTAAAGAAGAATATCTGAGTTACTGATTACTGAATCTGACTAGCAAATAAAATTGAAGTTCCCACTCAAAAAATGTTTAATATAAAAGAAGACTCAGACTTACAGAAAATACCAACAGCTTACTCTAAAATAAAATACAAACAAATGAATTTTTCCCCACCCCAACACCAGGTCCTAGAGGTTCAAAACCAAAGAGACCGATCAGGCTACTGCCACCATCTAGTTCTGTCAGATAAAGACACTTCTGTAGTTTACCCAATGTTGGGAAGAAAGGCCATATAAGAACACATTCAAATAAAGACAATATATCTATTTAAATTATGGGACTTTATCTTACTATACTGCTTAAGGTCCAAAAATTTTGAGTGATCTGCTTTTTCAGTACTTTCAAAGTCTTTTCCTGAAAACTATTTTGCATATATGCCAGTTAAAGAATTATGCTACTGCATGGTGACAAATGAACAGAAAAATAAAAGTCAACCTACAAAGGTTAGAAACAAACCTATAAATAATAGCAAGCATCTGTGCAACAGATATCTTGGCACCCAAAGGAATTTATGTTAATACAATACTGTAATTTATTAAACATGGTGACAGCTCACTGTATTAAGAGATTTTAAACATTAACTGTTATACACTAGAGACTGGCTATAACACTTCCTCAAGGTTTATGTTGCCAAGAATAAAAACTGTATTATAAAGAGGCTGTTCTAAAAGAATATTGCTAAAAGAGAATTTAGAAATCCAAAAGGAATCTGTGATACACTGTACAACCCATCTCCAGCACAATGCGATAAAACAACATGCATTTGCCATACAACTAAATTCATGAGGTTTTCCTTCTACTTAGGGTTTCCCTTGTGACTCCGTACAGAAATCTGCCTGTAATGTGGGAGACCCAAGTTTGATCCCTGGGTTGGGAAGATCCCGTGGAGAAGGAAATGGCAACCCATGCCAGTATTCCTGCCTGGAGAATCCCATGGACAGAGGAGCCTGCTGGTCTACAGTCCATGGTGTTGCAGAGTTGGACACTGAGTGACTAACACTTTCCTTCTACTTAGTAACATTCTCAGTCACAATGCATAGTTAGTTTTGAGCAGCAAGGAGACATTATTCAAATAAGAAAGCTGGAGAGAGAAAAGCTGCAGTGCAATGAGAAAGTGAATAAAACTGAAAAAAAAAACCCCAAAAATAGTTATTATTCCATGCATTAAACAGAGACAACGGAAAGGAGCATTATATGCAAAGACAAAGCACAGCGATTAAAGCATGACCAAAACTAACATATAAACTGAATTTGGAACTAACAGGAAAAAAACAAAAACCCCTCAACACCGACTTTATGAGCAATGTGCTCAAACGTTACATCTTGCCTTTTAGCTCTGGAAGAAAGCAGATGAAATTGAAGTCATTTGGCAAACAGAGGAATTTAAATATGGAATTTAAATATGTCATCATTAGATCAAAAAAAAAAGAAAAACATTCAATAAAACAAAATGTAAGCAGTTTTGACGTGGTAAAAACTTTTTTGTTGGTAAAAATATATGAAACCTTGAGAGTAAAACTCATGCTTGAACACAATGAACAGAAGTACAACATTTGCTGGAATCATCAGATTTTCACCTAATGTCTACTTTTAACTCCTACTTGTAGTAGAGAGAGAATACAAATAAATGTGTGAACATGAACAATCACTTAGAAAAAAAATAAAGCATGCAATTCCCAACAACCAATCTACCCTGATACAGTCAAAACACATGTGCTCTAGACAAAGCCTAAGATGGGAGATATGACACTGCCATTCCCTCAGCTGCTCTCAGTTTCCACGTGGCTCTCATAATTAGGAATACTTTAAGCACAGAGTATGATTTTAATGTTTAAAGATGTACTATGGCCTGGAAAATCCCATGGACGGAGGAGCCTGGAAGGCTGCAGTCCATGGGGTCCCTGAGGGTCGGACACAACTAAGCGACTTCACTTTCACTTTTCACTTTCATGCCTTAGAGAAGGAAATGGCAACCCACTCCAGTGTTCTTGCCTGGAGAATCCCAGGGACGGGGAAGCCTGGTGGGCTGCCATCTATGGGGTCGCACAGAGTCAGACATGACTGAAGTGACTTAGCAGCATCATGGACCTTAGAGCTCCACCAAGTACTAAAACAGTTCATTCCTACACTGGATGAAAAAAAACAAAAAACACAAAACTGGCCTTTTAGAGAAACCACATAGCAGCCTCTAGATCTAGAGGACTTTTCAATGGCATTTCTGAACACACTTAAATTTTGCTAATTTAAGCTCTGACTTCAAAAAACCTAACTTCATAGGGCTACTATATACTACAGCTGAAAATTCAAACTTGTCAGTAACAAAACAATTTTCTGAACCAAGAAAATAAAACTAATGCTCTCTACTCATTTAGTAAACATTTCAAGGTATCTTAAAATTCCCAAATTATGACCAATTCTAAGCTTACTTCCCCACATACTATCTCTTATTTGTTAAATTCTCTTCAATGAATATTTTTGAGCAATCAAAAAACCAGATGCTAAGGAATACAAAGATGAAAACTCATAGTACTTTCCTCAGAGCAGCTTACAGTGCAGTGATTCTCACTACTTTGGAGGGTCAGAGACCCTTGAGAAATTGCCAAAATCTATGGACCCTATTCCGAGAAAAATGAATACACATTCAAAATTTGCATCTAATTTCAAGTTTACCTGGAATCCACTTATGGCTTCTTTAAGGTTCAGAGACCAGAGGGGGTTAAGAACTCCTGGTCTAGTAGAATATAAAACTTTTGGGGGAGGGGGAGCTGGTGAAGACAGTTTCAAATGAAATCCAGGTAGACAGTACTGTACAAGGACAAAGATCCCATGCCAGAAGTCAGATTCTCTGTACTGAAATCTTGGTTCTACTACTTACTAACTTTAGACAAGTTTCTTAACCTCCCTAAGCCTCAGTTTCTTAATCTAATGGGAATGATTAAATGATTAAAGCCACCACCTGGCTCTCAGGATTGTTTTAAGAAGTAAGTGAAATAACTGCATGCAGTACAGACCCAGAGTACCTTGACCTGAATTAAATTCCAAAGTCTTTACAGTCCAAGTCCACAGACACCCTGAGTAAACCTCCAGTTTAAGACTCTTGAGAGATGAACTAAAACATCTTCTCCCAAATCCCACTGTCCAAAGCAGCCAGTGACTTCTAAGTCCTTTAAACTCTAAGGTGATTGTATAAGACAAAAATGTTGACTTTTTTCATCTACTTTTATTCATTCAGTGGAAAATTCCTTCCCTTAGAATCAAAATTTATTAACAAAAATAGGCCCCCTCCCCAAAAAAGTATGGCAACAAATCTGTAATAAACTGGTAGGAAAAAAGTCTTATAAATTAAAGCACAAGATTACACATATATTTACATTCATGTTATGTCTGTTCTAGTTAGCAAACTGACTTGCCAGAAATTTGATTTACTATTTTAAGTTGTTTCTCAACCCCTGCAAATGTATACTCTACAAGCTTTAATCTTGCTTTAAAACATCAAAATCCATATCACCATGTATTTACAAAATCCATTACAAAATTATCAAAAAAGAATTTTAAAGAAAGGAGGTATTTCCTTAAAATAAATAAAATTAAATAAGCAATCTAAACTAACCCCCTCCCCACAAAAAAAGAGAGACATTACTTTGCCAACAAAGGTCCATCTAGTCAAAACTATGGTTTTTCCAGTAGTCATGAATGATGTGAGAGCTGAACCATAAAGAAAGCTGAGCGCTGAAGAATTGATGCTTTTGGACTGCGGTGTTGGAGAAGACTCCAAGGGGATTAAACTAGTCAATCCTAAAGGAAATCAATCCTGACTGAATATTCATTGGAAGGACTGATGCTGAAGCTGAAGTTCCAATACTTTGGCCACCTGAAGTGAAGAAATGACCCATTGGCAAAGACCCTACTGCTGGGAAAGACTGAAGGCAGGAGGAGAAGGGGACAATAGAGGATAAGATGGTTGGATACCATCACCAACTCGATGGACATGAGTTTGAGCAAGCTCCAGGAGTTACTGATGGACAGAGAAGCCTGGTGTGCTGCAGTCCATGGGGTCGCAATGAGTCAGACATGACTGAGTGACTGAACTGATTGAAACAAACCCAACAGAATGCTGTACCACTATTTCTTTAAATGTATGTGGACTGATATTCTGCCTACAATAAAATTTAGGCAATGACCCTAAATCATTCTATTTCTCTCATTTTCTAGCTCAAATATTACAGAATTTTCTTATAAAGGCACTAAATATTTTCAAAGTAATTGGGTGGTATCTTTATTCTTTTTCCTTCTTGGGTGACACAATATTAATATAATTTATAACTTTAATATATTAATTTCAACCTACTAACATTTTTAAATTCAAATTACAGGACTTCTTTGGTGGCAGACGATGAGAGTCCACCTACCAGTGCAGGGGGACACAGAGGTGTTTGATCCGTGCTCTGGGAGGATTCCACATGCCAAGGAGCAACTAAGCCCATGCACCACAACTACTGAGCCTGTGCTCTAGAGCCTGGGAGGTGCCAACTACTGGGCCTGTGTGCCGCAACTACTGGAGCCTGCGTGCTCTAGAGCCAGTGCTCTGCAAAGAGAAGGCACTGCAGTGAGAAGCCCATGAGCCGCAATTAAGACCAATCCCCACCTGTTGCAACTAGAGAAAACCCACACAAAGCAATCCAGTGCAGCCAAAAATAATTTTTTAATCTAAAATTACAAATTAAATTTTTATAATTTAAATAAAAACTTCCTCAAATAATGCTTACTTCTGAAATCATGTCATTTAGATGAATGAAAAATAACTCTTCACACTGAAAGGCAGTGAGGTAAAATGAAAAAGAAAAATCTCTGGAGCAAGGAATACTCGCTCCAAAATTTATGACTTGGGACCTTCGGCAGGTCACCCTCTTTGAGACTCTATCTAGCAAACTAACATAAAATGGGATGGTTTCTGATTATGCTTAGCAATGTGGGGAGAAAAGAGATTAATAAATCTTAGCTTTTTCATTTTTTTCCCAATCCTAGTATGAAATAAAAAAAAATAGACGGCACTCAGTTTACAAAATAACACAATACGCCACTACTCCATTCCTCACTTGTCTATGCCCTGGAGCTACTGGGAAGAAATCACGGTCCTCAGAAACTCTTAAACTAGAAAGAGACAAAATAGAAGACCCCCAAGTTAAGGCTTTCTGCCCAAAACCCCCTTACCTGAATTTTATACTAAATGCCCAAAATTTCGCTAATCAGAGAGAAAATCTGGGTTAATAAAGATCTTGTATTTAAAGCAGAATCACCTCTGAGAAGATTAAAGGGATTTTACCAGTTGAAGGTTGGCAAGCTAGTCATTCATTCAAATATTACAGCTGATTTCCCATTATTCACTATGGTTGCCTTGAAAACAAATTCTAAAATATAACCAGTGTATATAATTTCCTTATACCATGTTTTAAGCAATGTTTCTTTACAAGTAAAAGGATTTCATTTACATCAAGATATTCAGATCCCCAAGGTAGTATTTTTAGTATTTACACACTAAGAAAATATGACAAAATTCTATCATGAATATGTAATTTTTTATATTCTAATCATGGTAGTATTGATACACAGTTAAAAATAACAGCACAATATGAGAAGGGCAAATCATCTGTTAGGTCATCAGACAATACCTTGTAATGGGTGGTGTTCCCAAATGTTCTCGGCCCATTAAGTTGAGAACTACTGAGCTAAATTCTGACTGAAAAATGGAGGCAACCCAACTACAACACATATAAGAATGAAGGATGATTTAGAGAAACAGGATTAAGTTCTGATTCCATACTGGCTCAATTCTCACTAAAGATCATCACATTATCAAGTTTTATCAAAATCATATTTTTATTATCAGAATTCTATAATATTGTGAATTAATTCAATCAAATGAATTTCTCTTATCATTTAGCTGAAAATCTGAACTCAGAAAATCAGAGTTGCAATTTCTTAAAAAGGAAAGAGGGAATGGGAGAGAAATGCAATACAGTAAAATAGTTAGGGGGTGAGCTTTCAATTCATACTTCCACAGTTCAACCAACAACCTAACTCTCTAACTCCTCTCTCTGACCTGCAATCTTGGACTAAGTGATTAGCCTAGTCCTCCATTACAAATTCTTCATTTGTCAAAATATGTAAACTGCTTAAGATTTAAATGCTTAAGTGTAAACATTTATGTTTATAGTTGCCAAACACCCAATAACTGGACCTACTATTTATTACAGGGCATTATGCTACATGAAATCAATCAAAGACAAATTCTGTATGATCTCACTTGTATGTGGAATCTAAACAAACAAACAAACAAAACGTATAGACGCCGAACAGACTGGTGGCAGCCAGAGGCAGGGGGTAGGGCAGTGGGGGAAATGGGTGAAGGTGGTCAGAAGGTACAGATTTCCAGTTATAAGTCCTGGGGGTGTCATCGACAGTGTGGTGACTATAGTTAATAATACTGCACTGTATACTGAAAGCTGCTAAGATAGTAACTCCTAAAAGTTCTCACCACAAGGAAAAAACTGTAACTATATATGGTGATGGACGTTAACTAAACTTAGTGATTATCACTTCACAAAACATACATATATCAAATCATTATGTATTAATAGCATACCTTAAACTAATACACTAAGTCAATTATACCTCAATTTAAAAAAAGAAAGAAAAAATCTGAAGTACTGAGCACTTAGATGTTTAACCAAGATTATAGCAGAATAGCAAGAAGCTTAGGCCAGCATAAGAACAGGAATTAAGAGAACGAAAAGAAAATACAAAAAGCCAAAAATAAACTTGCTGTCTCCTAATGCAACTCCCACAGAACATGCCCATATTCTAAGGACCTAAAACTTATACCAATACTGAAGGTAAGTTATGACCAACCTAGACAACATATTAAAAAGGAGAGACACTACTTTGCCAACAAAGGTCTGTCTAGTCAAGGCAGTTTTTCCAGTAGTCATGTATGAATCTGAGAGTTGGACTATAAAGAAAGCTGAGCATCAAAGAATTGATGCTTTTGAACTGTGGTGTTGGAGAAGACTCTTGAGAGTGCCTTGGACTGCAAGGAGATTCAACCAGTACATTCTAAAGGAGATCAGTCCTGGGTGTTCATTGGAAGACCTGACGTTGAAGCTTAAGCTCCAATACTTTGGCCACCTGATGCGAAGAGCTAACTCATTCCCCTGATGCTGGTAAAGACTGAAGGCAGGAGGAGAAGGGGACGACAGAGGATGAGATAGCTGGATGGCATCACCAACTCAATGGACATGGGTTTGGGTAGATTCCAGCAGTTGGTCATGGACAGGCAGGCCTGGCGTGCTGCAGTTCATGGGGTAGCAAAGAGTGAGACATGACTGAGCGACTGAACTGAACTGATACACGTGCTAAAACAGGATATATACTTTGCCAAATTCAGACTTAAATTGAAGAAAGTAGGGAAAACCACCAGACCATTCAGGTATGACCTAAATCAAATCCCTTATGATTATACAGTGGAAGTGAGAAATAGATTTAAGGGCCTAGATCTGATAGATAGAGTGCCTGATGAACTATGGACTGAGGTTCGTGACACTGTACAGGAGACAGGGATCAAGACCATTCCCATAGAAAAGAAATGCAAAAAAGCAAAATGGCTGTCTGGGGAGGCCTTACAAATAGCTGTGAAAAGAAGAGAAGCGAAAACCAAAGGAGAAAAGGAAAGATATAAACATCTGAATGCAGAGTCCCAAAGAATAGCAAGGAGAGATAAGAAAGCCTTCTTCAGCGATAAATGCAAGGAAATAGAGGAAAACAACAGAATGGGAAAGACTAGGGATCTCTTCAAGAAAATCAGAGATACCAAAGGAACATTTCATGCAAAGATGAGCTCGATAAAGGACAGAAATGGTATGGACCTAACAGAAGCAGAAGATATTAAGAAGAGATGGCAAGAATACACAGAATAACTGTAAAAAAAAAAGATCTGCATGACCCAGATAATCACGATGGTGTGATCACTGACCTAGAGCCAGACATCCTGGAATGTGAAGTCAAGTAGGCCTTAGAAAGCATCACTATGAACAAAGCTAGTGGAGGTGATGGAATTCCAGTTGAGCTATTCCAAATCCTGAAGATGATGCTGTGAAAGTGCTGCATTCAATATGCCAGCAAATTTGGAAAACTCAGCAGTGGCCACAGGACTGGAAAAGGTCCGTTTTCATTCCAATCCCAAAGAAAGGCAATGCCAAAGAGTACTCAAACTACCGCACAATTGCACTCATCTCACACGCTAGTAAAGTAATGCTCAAAATTCTCCAAGCTAGGCTTCAGCAGTACGTGAACCGTGAACTTCCTAATGTTCAAGCTGGTTTTAGAAAAGGCAGAGGAACCAGAGACCAAATTGTTAACATCTGCTGGATCACAGAAAAAGCAGGAGAGTTCCAGAAAAACATCTATTTCTGCTTTATTGACTATGCCAAAGCCTTTGACTGTGTGGATCACAATAAACTGTGGAAAATTCTTCAAGAGATGGGAATACCAGACCACCTGATCTGCCTCTTGAGAAATTTGTATGCAGGAAGCAACAGTTAGAACTGGACATGGAACAACAGACTGGTTCCAAATAGGAAAAGGAGTTCTTCAAGGCTGTATATTGTCACCCTGTTTATTTAACTTATATGCAGAGTACATCATGAGAAACGCTGGACTGGAAGAAACACAAACTGGAATCAAGATTGCCAGGAGAAATATCAATAACCTCAGATATGCAGATGACACCACCCTTATGGCAGAAAGTGAAGAACTAAAAAGCCTCTTGATGAAAGTGAAAGTGGAGAGTGAAAAACTTGGCTTAAAGCTCAACATTCAGAAAACGAAGATCATGGCATCCAGTCCCACCACTTCATGGGAAACAGATGGGGAAACAGGGTCAGACTTTATTTTTCTGGGCTCCAAAATCACTGCAGATGGTGACTACAGCCATGAAATTAAAAGACGCTTACTCCTTGGAAGGAAAGTTATGACCAATCTAGATAGCATACTGAAAAGCAGAGACATTACTTTGCCAACAAAGGTTCGTCTAGTCAAGGCTATGGTTTTTCCTGTGGTCATGTATGGATGTGAGAGTTGGACTGTGAAGAAGGCTGAGTGCCGAAGAATTGATGCTTTTGAACTGTGGTGTTGGAGAAGACTCTTGAGAGTCCCTTGGACTGCAAGGAGATCCAACCAGTCCATTCTGAAGGAGATCAGCCCTGGGATTTCTTTGGAAGGAATGATGCTAAAGCTGAAACTCCAGTACTTTGGCCACCTCATGCAAAGAGTTGATCCATTGGAAAAGACTCTGATGCTGGGAGGGATTGGGGGCAGGAGGAGAAAGGGACGACAGAGGATGAGATGGCTGGATGGCATCACCAACTCGATGGATGTGAGTCTGAGTGAACTCCGGGAGTTGGTGATGGACAGGGAGGCCTGGAGTGCTGCGATTCATGGGGTCGCAAAGAGTCGGAGACGACTGAGCGACTGATCTGATCTGATCTGATGTACAATATTATATAGTTGATGTAAAATATTATATAAGTTACAGGTATACAATATAGTAATCCACAATTTTTAAAGGTTATACTCCATTTATAGTTATTATAAAACACTGGCTATATTCCCTGTGTTGTACAATATATCCTTGTAGCTTATTTTATACATAACAGTTTGTACCTCTTAATCCCTTACCTCTTTGTTGCTCCTCTCCCCTTTCCTGTCTCTACCTCCCCCAAGGTAACCATTAGTTTGCTCACTGTATTTGTTAGACTGTTTCTTTTTTCTTACATTCACTAGTTTGTTGTTGTTTTTTTTAGATTCCACATACAAATGATATCATAGAATTGCCTTTGTCTGACTTATTTCACTTAGCATAATACCCTACAATCCATTCATGTTGTTGCAAAAGGCAAAACTTTGTTGCTTTTTTATGCCTGAGTACTATTCCATTGTGTGTGTGTGCACATCTGTGTATATACACATCTTTATCCACTCATCTGTCATGGACACTTAGGCTGCTTATCTTGGCAACTATAAATAAAGCTGCTATGAACCCTGGAGTGCATGTATCTTTTGTAAAATGACATGGTTTTAAATAACTTTCTATGGGCTAGCCTAGAAACTTAAAACAGTGCAGTTAGACATCTTTCAAGTTTAAACAACTATTTTACACATGATTTCGAAGGCAACCATTCAAAAATCATAGACTGTTCATTTTTCCTTCTAGAAGCAAACAACTTGCCTTTATGAGCAAACATTAGGTATTCAAATTCATTAAATGTTAAGTGTAAATTCACCATAAAATAACACCATGCAAAAGAACTGAGATGTTTTATAAACCAAAGAGCGTGATGAATAAGACCACCCCTAATCTTTCTCAGTTTAGTTTAAGGTCAAATTCAGTTTAGTTTAAGGTCAAGAAGCAACAGTTAGAACAGATATGGAACGACAGACTGGTTCCAAACCGGGAAAGGAGTACATCAAGGTTGTATTCTGTCACCCTGCTTATTTAACTTATATGCAGAGTGCATCATGCGAAATGCCAGGCTGGATGAAGCACAAGCTGGAATCAATATTACCAGGAGAAATATCAATAACCTCGGATATGCAGATGACACCACCCTATGGCAGAAAGCAAAGAACTAAAGAGGCTCTTGATGAAAGTGAAAGAGGAGTGTGGAAAAAAGCTGGCTTAAAACTCAACATTCAGAAAACTAAGATCATGGCATCTGGTCCCATCACTTCAAGGCAAGTAGGTGGGAAAACAACGGAAACAGTGACAAACTTTATTTTCTTGGGCTCCAAAGTCACTGCAGATGGTGACTGCAGCCATGAAATTAAAAGATGCGTGCTCCCTGGAAGAAAAGTTATGAAAAACCTAGACAGCATATTAAAAAGCAGAGACATTATTTTGCCAATAAAGGTCCATCTAGTCAAAGCTACGGTTTTTCCAGTAGTTATGTACGGATATGAGAGTTGGACCATAAAGAAAGCTGAGTGCCGAAGAATTGGTGCTTTGAACTGTGATGTTAGAGAAGACTCTTGAGAGTCCCTTGGACTGCAAGGAGATCCAACCAGTCCATCCAAAAAGAAATCAGTTCTGAATATTCATTGGAAGGACTGATGGTGACACTGAAACTCCAATACTTTGGCCATCTGATGTGAAGAACTGACTCATTGGAAAAGACCCTGATGCTGGGAAAGGTGGTAGGAGAAGGGACAAAACAGGATGAGATGGCTGGATGGCATCACCGACTTGATGGACATGAGTTAGAGCAAGCTTAGGGAGTTGTTGATGGACAGGAAAGCCTGGCGTGCTGCAGTCCATGGGGTCACAAAGAGTTGGACACAACTGAATGACTGAACTGACTGACTGAAATCTTTCTCAAACTAAAGTACTAAAACCTATAAATTTTTTTTTTTACCACAACAGAAGTTTTATTAGTTATTTCTATTTTCATTTTTCTCAACAGTAGCTGACTTTTTCCTTATCTCCCAAAACAGTCATGTGCCAGAATCAAAATGTCATTTTTTCCTCCTACATGTCTAGTTTGAAGAGCTATACAAAGCAGTTTACAACAGGAAATGGTGAAAAGAATATAAAGAATATTCCCCAAAAGAAATATAAGGAAGAATTTAGGGGATACAGATTCCATTTTAGGTTAAACTAAAATGATCTGTATTTATACTTTAAAATAAGGATTAATTAAATCAAGTCACTGCAGTGAATCAAAAATGACTGAGCAGTGAAGAACTGAATCTCACTCACCAACCTGCCTTAGGCAAGTGACTATGCTTTACAACAGTGCAATACAGTGAAAAGGACGAGGATTTTAGGGTCAGACTTGGTTTTAAATCCCTGCTGTCCTACATGTTTGACCCTAGACTTTAAATTAATATCTCTTATACCTCATTGTATCTACAAAATGAGACAGCAAAGCTACATCATGAAGTTATTATAAAGATTAAGTGAAAATATTATAGACAACACAATGCAAGGCACATTATTAAGATTCAAAAATTAGCAGTTGTTAGATCTTATTATACCAACATAACTCCGTAACTCAGGGCAGTCTAGACCTGTGCTATTCTACATAGTAGCCACTTGCCACCTGTGCGACTGACCACTTGAAATTTAGCTAGTCTGAACTGAGACAGTCTGTGAGTATAAAATCAGCTATTAGTGCCATACATTCTTATATAGAAAGAATGCAAAATATCTAATTTTTAAACTGACTACATTGAAATGATAATATTCTAGATTACCAGATTAAGTAAACCTGTCTTACATCTTAATGTTGCTACTAGAAAAACTAAAATTACATATGGCTTAAAATTACATAATGGCTTATACTACGTTTCTGAGACAGTTCTGGTCTAAAACCATATCTCTGATACAATTTCAAATGCAAAATGGGATGAAAATTTCATTATGTTCTACATATGAACTAACTAGGAGACCAAAGATCCTAATGCACTTTAAATTCCTTATTAAATCAGCATGATGTTGTTTATCAAATTCATTTTATTATTTTATACCCCCCAATCTCTTCATTACTCCCTGTTCAATCTACTGCCTATTCATAGGGGCACACCTCATCTTTCCACTTTAGCAGTAACAGTACTCACGGTATCCTATCTTACAAACTAGCTGAAGAACAGCATGTAACAGGCCATTCTTCCCTACCAGCTCCAAGTACTGTCTGTTCTTCAGATAATGTTAACAGAAGCTTACTTTGCTGCTAAGTCGCTTCAGTCGTGTCCAACTCTGTGCGACCCCATAGACGGCATCCCATCAGGCTCCCCCGTCCCTGGGATGCTCCAGGCAAGAACACTGGAGTGAGTTGCCATTTCCTTCTCCAATGCATGAAAGTGAAAACTGAAAGTGAAGTTGCTCAGTTGTGTCCGACTCTTAGCGACCCCATGGACTGCAGCCTTCCAGGCTCCTCCGTCCATGGGATTTTCCAGGCAAGAGCACTGGAGTGGAGTGACATTGCCTTCTCCGAAGCTTACTCTAAGACCCATCTATACTTCTAAGAGACGTTTTTCTGTTTCAAATTCACTACTATATTTTGGATTAAAGCAATGTATCCCATCTTTCCTATCAGCAAATCTAACGGTCAAGGAGGCTAAAATCTAATTTCAAACTGTTTCATAACCTATTAAATTAATATAACTGTAAAGATAAGGGGCTTCCCTGATGGTGGCAGAAAGCAAAGAGGAACTAAAGAGCCTCTTGAAGAGGATGAAAGAGGAGAGTGAAAAAGCTGGCTTAAAACTCAACATTCAAAAAAAAAGATCATGCCATCCAGTCCAATCACTTCATGGCAAATAGATGGGGAAAAAGTGTAAACAGTGACCGATTTTATTTTCTTGGGCTCCAAAATCACTGCAGACAGTTGACTGAGGCCACAAAAGACGCTTGTTCCTTGGAAGAAAATCTATGACCAATCTAGACAGCATATTAAAAAGCAAAGACATCACTTTGCCGAAAAAGGTATGTATATTCAAAGCTATGGTTTTTCCAGTAGCCATTTATGGATTTGAGAGTTGATGCTTTCAAACTGTGGTGTTGGAGAAGGCTCATGAGAGTCCTTTGTACAGCAGGGAGATCAAATCAGTCAATCCTAAAGGAAATCAACCCCGAATATTCACTGGAAGGACTGATGCTAAAGCTCCAATACTTTAGTTACTTGATGTAAAGAGCCGACTCATTGGAAAAGACCCTGATATTTGGAAAGACTGAAGGCAAAAGGAGAAGAGGGTGACAGAATGAGATGGTTGGATGGCATCAATGACTCGATGGACATAAGTCTGAGCAAACTTTGGGAGATAGTGAAGGACAGAGAAGCCTGGCGTGCTGCAGTTCATGGAGTCGAAAAGAGTCCCATGTGACTTGGCGACGGAACAACAAAGGTAAGAAAATTCTTTTTCAGCACCTAGAAATAAGGCACTAATTAGGTAATAGAAAAAGATGACTCCTTTTATCTACTCGGACAGTTTGAGAGACAGCTTAAAAAATTCTGATAGGTGCTATAAATTTAACCAACTCTTCTATTACTTATTAACATCATAATGGGAGAAGGCAATGGCACCCCACTCCAGTACTCTTGCCTGGAAAATCCCATGGATGGAGGAGCCTGGTGGGTTTCAGTCCATGGGGTCGCTAAGAGTTGGACTTCACTTTCACGTATTGGAGAAGGAAATGGCAACCCCCTCCAGCATTCTTGCCTGGAGAATCCCAGGGATGGCAGAGCCTGGTCAGCTGCCGTCTATGGGGTCACACAGAGTCGGAAACAACTGAAGCAACTTAGCAGTAGCAGGACATGTCATAGTGCTGAACACATGCTGCTTAAACTACTATTGTTGGGAAATTCTAACTTATGACATGAAAAATAGCAGGAGAGGGTGGGACAGATTAAGAAAGTAGTGTGGACATATACAGACTGCCATGTGTAAAATCGATGGCTAGCAGGAAGCTGCTATATAACACAGGAAGCCCAGCCTGGCACTCTGTGACGATCTCAAGGGGTGGGATGAGGGCTCAAAATCTTTCTTGAGATACAGACATACACGCACAGAGTTATGACTGTGTTGTTATATGGAGGAAACCAATACAACACTGTAAAGCAATTATCCTCCAATTAAAAAAATAAAAGATAACATAGTTATACATCACTTCTAATTTCTAGAAAGCATTTCCACAAACATCACATCGGTGCCCTACAAAAGTCATGGCTGTAAGTAAAGTTGATTTTACTATCCCCTCATTTGACAGATGCAAAAATCAAGGCCCAGAGGTTACGAGTGACTTACCTGCCCCAATAAAGTTATTACGTGAGAAAAGATACATTAAGAAAATCTACTGCTTCCCAGTGGCTAAGACTGTGGACTCTTAAGTCAGATCATGGGTTCAAATGCTGGATTGAAAACTTAGTTGGTGGTGGGATCTTAACACAAGGCAAATCTAACCATTTTCCCTCTGTATTTCAATTTCCCCATGGAGATAAATATTAATAGCTCCCTTCATGTAAATTAAGATAAACTGCTTGAATACAGAAAGTTCTTAGTAAACACTTTTATCATGTAAGGCTTTACAATCCAAATGAAGGGAGATTTAAAGATGACATTTAAAAAAAACAAAACTTTTGTTGTAAGAATACTTCTAGAACATCTTGAACCACAGTCCTAAACGTTTCAAGTTGGTAACATTTTCATTTTGGATAAATTCATTCTTCTTATCTCTTTTTTTACTTTTAACATTTTTTTATTTTTAATTGGAAGATAATCACTTTACGACATTGTTTCCACCGCATAATAAAACGTGAACCAGCCCTAACTATACACATATCCCCTCCTTGATCCTCCCTTCCACTCCCCCAATCCCACCCCTCCAGGTCATCAGAGTACCAGGCCTAGCTCCCTGTGCTATTCAGCAACTTCTTACAAGCTATACACTTTATTACTTCTAAAGTCCTGTAAGAAATGAAACTATTTCTTTTGTGGTAAACTTTATCACAGGGAGTATTCAAATTTGCAGAAAATAAGTTTTAAAGTCATCTTTTCCAAGTTACAATATACAAATCTGAAACAATGATGCACTAGGTAGTACATAAATTTAGGAGAGAGAAGATACTGCAAGGGGAGAGGAGGAAGGTGGTGTGTTGGGAAAATGGATCACTCCTACAGTTCTACAAAACATATACTCATCCTCTAGAATCACATCTGTTCAGTTCAGTTCAGTTCAGTCACTCAGTCATGTCCGACTCTTTGCGACCCCATGAATTGCAGCACACCAGGCCTCCCTGTCCATCACCAACTCCCGAGTTCACTCAGACTCACATCCATCGAGTCAGTGATGCCATCCAGCCATCTCATCCTCTGTCGTCCCCTTCTCCTCCTGCCCCCAATCCCTCCCAGTATCAGAGTCTTTTCCAACGGGTCAACTCTTCGCATGAGGTGGCCAAAGTACTGGAGTTTCAGCTTTAGCATCATTCCTTCCAAAGAACACCCAGGACTGATCTCCTTTAGAATGGACTGGTTGGAGGTGCCCAATAAATAATTTATGAGTGAGTAAATGGATGATTGACTAGGAGAAACAATGTTTCTTCAAGTGAACTAATTCAAGAAAGCAAGCATTTGTGATACCTTAATAGGTATGGCTCATAACGTAAAGCGTCTGTCTACCATGTGGGAGACCTGGGTTTGGTCCCGGGGTCGGGAAGATCCCCGGGAGAAGGAAATGGCAGCCCACTCCAGTACTATTGCCTGGAAAACCTCATGGACCGATGAGCCTGGTAGGCTACAGTCCATGGGGTCGCAAAGAGTCGGACACGACTGAGCGACTCCACTTCCACTTTAATAGGTATCCTTAATCTAGGAAGTCATTACTAAGGCTGAGCAAGGTTCTAAGCCACACCCCAGGTACTAGAAGAAACAGATAGCCTATAAATTTCCCTCTGCCAATTAATTTCAATTACTTTCTTTATATGTAAATTTTAAAAATTATACCTAGGTGAATTCCTACAGAGCAAAAGTTTCCTTTGTAAGTACAAAGTGCTTTTTGGAATAGCCACAATTAGCAAATTCCTTTTGTACATATATACATGTAAAAGAGATCTCAAACTGCAAAATAAAATTGATGTTCCGTGTGTTAAAATGCGCATTGCCCCTAAAGGATTTTTTCCCCATTCATGTATATTCAAGACAGGGAAGCAATTTTGTTGGTACATTCTTCATCACTTGTCACTAACTTGCAAAGTTTTACACCCAAGCCTTATTTCTAAATATTAACTTGCCATTTGATATCAATACAGCTATAAAAATGAATGCATAAGTCACTGTGCAAAAACATTCTAAGCAAAAAACTATGGACACAGAGCAGTAACTCTGCTATCAAGACAAAACAATTGGCATAACTTTGAACTCTATGTGTGTGCTCAGTCACTCAGTCATGTCCAAGTCCTTGAGACCCCATGGATTGTGGCCCACCAGGCTCCTCTGTCCATGGGATTTTCCAGGCAAGAATACTGGAGTGGGTTGCCATTTCCTCTATCTGAACCCAGAGATGGAACTTGCTCTGCTGCATCTCCTGTATTGGCAGGGTGGTTCTTTACCACTGAGCCACCTGGGAAGCCTCCTTAAAATCTATACCTCTAGAATAAAGAAAAACAATTAAGACCTTGTAAAAGTAATAATGATGGTTTCTATAAGATAGACTTGTTACTTTATTTTCAGATATTTCTACCTGTTGGTATAAATTTTTATAATCCTTTTAAAAAGGTAATTCCTTAGAAATGTATTTTCAAAAGAGTAAGATAAAACATGTAAAACCTAACCATAAAAATGTTCGATAAAAACTAAAACCTAAACACTTCCCCCTTAAAAACTACTTTTCAGAGTGACGTTAATGAAGAATATTAACTAGATCAAGTTTTGTTTTGTTTTTTAAACTACCACTTGTGAGATTCAGGTTAAAACATACATTCTTAAAACAGCAAAATCCAAATACACTGCTACCAGTTCACTTTAAAATCTGTTAAAAATAAATTCTGAGTATGAAAGTCAAAGTCTAAAGCTATGAGACAATAACTGTTTTAATAATTTATACAATTAGTATGGGCTTGGTTCCCAAATTAAATAGTTGCAATTCTGCATGTATACTTAATACAGGATAAGAATAAAGATACACGATTAGTAATATAGTTTTCATAAAGAAGCTACTATTACTTGCCTACCAAATATTTTAAAGATTACTTCAGTTTTAAACTCTTATAAACTAGATAAATATCTCTTTGCACTGATGTTATAACCTCTTTGGTCAAAGGTTCCTTTCACTTAAATAAAATACTTCTCAGCAAGAAGTTATTTTAAGACTTCATAACTCTACTGAGAAATAATGAAAATATCTAATTTTTTAAAAATCCCGGAAATTCTAGAATGCTTCATTCTCACTGAAATAAATTATAAGCATAGGAAAATACATACAAAGCTCTTTTAAAAGGTGCAAATGAGAGAACAAATGTATTATACTTAAAAGACTTTTACATCTTGAAAATGAACAATGGAAAACTTAAGTTTTAAAGTGGTAATACAAATCAGAGGACCACTTTCCCCACCACTTTTGAAACTAGGTCAATCTTTCAAGAATTAGAAATAGTATCATATACTTATGGTTTTATATATTATGTAACTTGTATTATATTGCAGCAGACTGCCCTCCTTATACATCAGTGAATTGATTAATCTAAAATCTAAGGAAGGATAAATGGTTCCACACCATTCCTAAATGTCAAGTGAGTAAAAATTTGTAATTTCTTGTCCTAATGAAGTTTCACAGATTACCCTTGGCACTCTAGGATTTCATGTATTAAGCTGCTTCACCTATCCACATCTTTGATAATTGTCTAGATAAAAACAATAGTAGAGGACATATACAGAGCCTTTATGTACTTACTCACATTAAAAGGCAATCTAACAGAGTGGTTAAGGGCCACTATCTGGGTCTAAACACTGCCTCTGCACTCATGACCCCAGGCAAATTACGTAACTTCTGTGTCTCAGTTTCCCTATCGACAAAATCAGATAAATACCTGCATCATGAAGATTACATAACAATTATAATTGTTTAGGTTCAGTGCCTGGCACAAAGTGCTACATTAAGGATTAGCTATTATTATTACTATGTGTCATGTACTGAGCCAAGTACTTTACAGGCATTATTTCATTTAATTCTCACAACTCTACTTTACAGGTGAGAAAATTGAGGTTTAAAGTGGTTCAGCAACTTGCTTTCAATAAAAAAGCTAACAAGAGGAAAGGCCCAAATTCAAACCCAGGTTTCTTTCTTAATGATCCAAGCCCTGATATTTATGCCAGTGTTTCAAACTAGACTCCATGAATATATTCATAGGAAATTTACAAGTTTTCTGATGATTTGTATTTTAAATTATGCTAGAGAAATTATCAGAGAAATGCAAATCAAAACCACTATGAGGTACCATTTCACACCAGTCAGAATGGCTGCGATCCAAAAGTCTACAAATAATAAATGCTGGAGAGGGTGTGGAGAAAAGGGAACCCTCTTACACTGTTGGTGGGAATGCAAATTAGTACAGCCACTATGGAGAACAGTGTGGAGATTCCTGGAAATAGAACTGCCTTATGATCCAGCAATCCCACTGCTGGGCATACACACTGAGGAAACCAGAAGGAAAGAGACACGTGTACCCCAATGTTCATCGATAGCACTGTTTATAATAGCCAGGACATGGAAGCAAATTTCTAGATGTCCATCAAACAGATGAATGGATGAGAAAGCTGTGGTACATATACACAATGGAGTATTACTCAGCCATTAAAAAGAATACATTTGAATCAGTTCTAATGAGGTGGATGAAACTGGAGACTATTATACAGAGTGAAGTAAGCCAGAAGGAAAAAACATAAATACAGTATACTAACGCAGGTTTATGGAATTTAGAAAGATGGTAACGATAACCCTGTGTAAAAGACAGCAAAAGAGACACTGATGTATAGAACAGTCTTATGGACTCTGTGGGAGAGGGTGGGAAGATTTGGGAGAATGTCATTGAAACATGTGAAATGTCATGTATGAAACGAGATGCCAGTCCAGGTTCAGTGCGATGCTGGATGCTTGGGGCTGGTGCAAGGCCCAGAGGGATGGTATGGGGAGGTTGGGAGGAGGAGGGTTCAGGATGGGGAGCATGTGATTTTTTTTTTTAAATAAAATTATAAAAAAAAAAAATAATAAATTATGCTAGAGATAATTTTCAGATAAAAGACATTTTATACAGTAGATTTTAATTTCTCAAATCATCAAACTGAGGTATACAAACCGCTGGTTTTCCCATGAATGGTCTTGGAAGTTTAAGAATTTTTTCTTACAAAGTGGTCAACTTTTAAAAACTTCAAGCTCACTCAGCTTTCATTCTTCAAGACTGAGAGCAACAAATAATTTTCAAAATTCTTTATACCTATTTTATTACAGATACAAAGTTTTAGATATTTTGGCTAGTCAAACTGCTCGAAAAAGTAAAAATATAATTTAAAAAAACTACGGTACCCTTTGTAGCACTTGATTTTGTCTTGAAAAAGAAAAACCCATATTAAAAAAAAAAGAAACAAATATTAAAAAGTTATCTATTCCTTTAATAAACAGCACTTTACTTTCACATTATGTACCACTCTCTCATCTTTATTCCAATTGTGTAACTACAATAGCCTACTGGTTATTTCCACTTGAATAACTCAAAAAATAAGCTTCAAATAAACTAATTTTCTCTATGCCACCTTTCCCCCCCAAAATCCCTTTTCAGCATCTCTAATCCCCATCAAGACTGTATATTGTCACCCTGCTTATTTAACTTATATGCAGAGTACATCATGAGAAACGCTGGGCTGGAAGAAGCACAAGCTGGAATCAAGATTGCCAGGAGAAATACCAATAACCTCAGATATGCAGATGACACCACCCTTATGGTAGAAAGTGAAGAGGAACTCAAAAGCCTCTTGATGAAAGTGAAAGTGGAGAGTGAAAAAGTTGGCTTAAAGCTCAACATTCAGAAAACGAAGATCATGGCATCTGGTCCTATCACTTCATGGCAAATAGATGGGGAAACAGTGGCTAACTTTATTTTGGGGGGCTCCAAAATCACTGCAGATGGTGAGTGCAGCCATGAAATTAAGACACTTACTCCTTGGAAGGAAAGTTATGACCAACCTAGACAGCATATTCAAAAGCAGAGACATTACTTTGCTAACAAAGGTCTGTCTAGTCAAGGCTATGGTTTTTCCAGTGGTCATGTATGGATGTGAGAGTTGGACTGTGACGGAAGATGAGTGCTGAAGAATTGATGCTTTTGAACTGTGGTGTTGGAGAAGACTCTTGAGAGTTCCTTGGACTGCAAGGAGATCCAACCAGTCCATTCTAAAGGAGATCAGTCCTGGGTGATCTTTGGAAGGACTCATGCTAAAGCTGAAACTCCAATACCTTGGCCACCTCGTGTGAAGAGTTGACTCATTGGAAAAGACCCTGATGCCAGGAGGGATTGGGGGCAGGAGGAGAAGGGGATGACAGAGGATGAGATGGCTGGATGGCATCAGCAACTCGATGCACATGAGTTTGAGTGAACTCCGGGAGTTGGTGATAGACAGGGAGGCCTGGCGTGCTGCAATTCATGGGGTTGCAAAGTCGGACGCAACTGAGCAACTGAACTGAACTAAATCCCCGTCAATGGTATTATTGTTCTTTCAGTCATCCAGGCTCATGACCCTGTGGTCAAGCGAGAGAGGAGGGATTCAAACACAGAACTGAGTGAAAAGCCTGTACCAGTGTACTCAATTCCTCCTGTAGAAACATCATCTCAAGGAGCTGTAATCTATGTGGCACAGTGGGCATACACAATTATAAACGCTGAAATAAATGATATGAAGAATGGGAAAGATCTTATTTGAGCAGCAAATGATGAGCCAAACTCCAGGATAAGGAGGATAAGGAGTCAAGAGTAGACAGAGGTGAGAAATTAGAAAGTTCCAGTTTTCCAGAAAGTAAAGTGTGGTAAGAGGGACTATTAGGAAATGAAGTAAGAAAAAGCAGGAATACTTAGATCATGAACAGTTTAGCCAAGGAGTTTAGATTTCATCTAATGAGTAAGGGAAAGCCACTGAGTAATTTTAAGCATGAATGAAATATTACATTTTTTTTTAGAAATAATCCTCTGGCACTGAAAAGTTGACTGGAAAAGCTACAGTCCAGAAGCATAGACAACTATTAGGAAACTGCTAGAACAGTTCAGGCAAGACAGTGGGGAATGAGGAGAAAGAGACTGATTCAAAACATAGGTAGGAGGTAGAACTTCAGGATTTGGTAACAAGTTAGACGGTGATTTGAGTTTGGAAGCGAGATGGAGGAAAGGAAGGAATGGAGGCAAATTTAAGATTTTTAGCTTTAAGTTCTGGGTGGATGGAAATGCACCATGTTATTAAATACAAATGTTAACTAAAACAAGGAACAAAGCAGGAGAAACAAAGTAAAAGAATGAAAGCTGACAAGGACAGATGCTGTTGTTATTTCTGGTACATCCAGAAAAAACTCTCTAATAAATGATTAAGTCAAGAACCCAGAAGAGAGAAATCTAAGGCAAAAAATATAAAATTGGGAGGTATTAGCCAGGAGAAACTAGGCAAACTGCAAAAGAATAAGACCACCAATATTTAAAATATAGGCAGACAAATAAATGAAAAGTAGGAAAGAGTGGTGTTACAGAAGTTTGGGAAGGAGACAGTTTCATGAAAAGTGAATTGTCGATGTATTGAATGTATCAAAGAGGTGAACTTTAAACCTTTTGGATTTGACAACTGAGTAACTGAGGCAAACAGTGAGGTTACAGAGGGAATGGAGGGTAAAGAAAGCTAAACTAGGACTTCTTTGTGGCACAGAGAATGAGAATCAGTCTGCGGACGCAGGGGACACAGGTTCGATCTCTGGTCTGGGAGGATTCCACAAACACAGAGCAATTAAGCCCACGAGATGTAATTACTGAGCCTGTGCGCTGCAACCACTGAAGCCCATACGCCCTAGGAACAGTGCTCCACAAGAGAAGCCACTGCAATGAGCAACCCTGATCACTGCAACTTGAAGAAGATGCCATAGCAGCAAAGACCTAGCATGGTCAAAAATACATAAATAATTTTTTTTTGAAGTTTACAAATAATAAATGCCGAAGAGGGTGTGAAGCAAAAAAAAAAAAAAAACTAGATGGAGGCTGAGTGAATGGTAGGGGAGGAAAGAGACATTAATCTTGGCTGAGAAGGAGTAAGAGCTAGAGAACAGGGTTAAATAGCATTTTCAGGATGGCAGAGATTTTAGCATTTTTATAGGATTAGATGGAAAAGGAAACGGCAACCCACTCAGTCTTCTTGCCTGAGAAATCCCAAGGACAGAAAAGCCTAGCGGGCTACAGTTCATGGGGTCGCAAAAGAGATGGACACAATATGGTGACTAAGCAGCAGCAAAGGGTTAGAAAGGGACAAGTGAAGTGTGAGATTTTTAAATTATGGCTTTGTACTTAAGCTTACTATAAGGAAAGTTAACCATGATACAATATTAAGTGAAAAAATAAGCTGAAGAATATGTACAGTATGATGTCACTTCTATGGCCTTCAAGTTAGTATCATTACTCTCACGTTAGCAACTATCACTAACTGAAATTATCATTTGTTCACGTGTCCATCTCCCCAACCCCGCTAGAATGTAAACTCTATGAGAGGAGAGATTTCATCTGCCTTGTTCTCCACATATCCCTGCAGCTTCAAATATTGTTTGGCACATAACAGGCACTCTACTGTTCAATGAAAATGTCTGTGTGCACACACTCATGTACATATGTATGCATATATTGATATTTACATGCAAAGCATTAAGAAAGTTCTAATTTATTATTTGAATTTATGCCAGGGTTGAGTGTGAGACTAGGGGGTGAGGCATACAATACTGATTCATTTTTTGCTTCATAGATCTCAGTTCAAATTTTCTACGAAAATCATGTCTCTTGTAACTGAAAAACAACTTTTAAATAATGATCGTATGAGCCTAAGAAAGTTAATCTATTCTGCCTTTCTATTTTCTTTTGGTGGGTTGTCATGATCTAATGTGACTTCAAGCTGATCCTTGAGTTGTTTTGGTAAGGCAGTTCAAAATCAGAATCTTAAAACTTAGAGCTAGAAAGAACATAGACATTATCTAAGGCAACCCCCGAATTTTACATATGAGAAAGCAGAGACTCAGAGTAACTTAATTACTAAATCTAGGGTACTGATAAGTTTTTAAAGAAAAGGGCTAATCTACTATATGTTATACATAATTTAAAAGATAAGTAATAAAATCTCGCTAAAGCTTCCTCTCACATTTAACGTACAATCTTCTGGTAAAATTATTACTCAAAGTAAACTATTTCCATAAGCACACAGGTTGATCAACGAAACCTACAGTTAAGCACTGACTAACCATTATACTGTGACAAAGGATTCAGAATACATAAATATAGGGAGTGAAGTTACTCACCGTTAGGTGTGCACACTAACTGAACTAACAGGCACCTTCTTTCTACCAGTATATACAGTAGGTCAAGTATATAATACATTTAAGGATTCATCACATTTTGACTCAAATTTCTATATCAATATCTATAATATGTATTTCACAGAATTCAATAAAAATTAAATGTTGAATAGGCAAGAAATACTCTAGTAAATATAAAAAAAATGACAACCATTTCTCTTCACATACATACTGTAGTTTACCAGGAATACAACTGCTGTCCAAACTTTTGAATATCACTTTACATTTGTTTACAAACTGTGTCATTTGATCCTCACAACTGTGACATACAGCATAAACTGTTTTTCCCATTTAATATGTAAGAAAACAAGGCTCAGGGTTAACTTGATTAAGGTCATTTTGACAAGTCCTAAGACCTGGATTCTCTGTCTCTTAGCTACTGTTCTTTCCACCCCCCAGGCTACCTTACATTTACCACTTATTAAAGTGCAAACTACTTTATAATTTCCTTCCTTCCACACAGGTGAAAGTGATTGGCGGTTACCTAAGCCCTAGCAATCCTATCCCTTTCTAGTCCATTTAAAATTTTCGTGCCTAAGAAAATATTAGTCGTTTATCTTAACAGTGACAAGAAAGATGTGTAAGTCACCTTAGTTGAGAATTGTGCACCTTTCATACAGTAATTCTGTATGAAATCCTACCAAGTATTCAATTATTTTCTTAATTCTAATAAAAGTATCCTCTAATTTAGAAAGCTTTCTATAAATAATACCCAAAGTAGGATGGGCATAATAGTTGAAAAAAAATCAGAAACCAAATCTTAGTCCTGTCACTCACTAGCTGTTTAACTGTGGGTACATTTCTTAGCTTCTTTGAGTCTCACTGTCCTCACCTATAAAGTGAGGATGACACCATCTGCCTCTGTGTTTGCTGGGCAGATTCAGCAATAATACTTGCAAACCCTTTATTTCTTAAAACAGGGCCAGTTCACAGAACAGACCAGTTCCATTGCAGAAACAAGCATGCAGATAGGTACTGCTCATAGGTAATGTCATTTATGTGAATTTCACTAGTGTAACTTCTAGATACTAGACTTTATTTCTTGTCTCTCTCTGTAATATCTGGGGTAGGACTCTATATATATATCCCTCTTGCTTCCAGGGCACCTTAACGTGAGTGCTGGATTTCAGTCCTCTTCTAATCCCTCTATAGTTAAGGACTGTCATAATCTATTATTTGACTATCTTAGAATTGACTATATCCAAACAGAGGCTTACACTATTTTCACTACACTCTTTAAGTCTGCTAACTGCATCTTTTGACTATTTTGAAATAAAACTAATTATTTTGAACTAGGAAGTCAATTTTATAAATACAAACCATGACAGTAAATTCATGTTGAGTGAAAAGGGTAGAAAGTTTCAGGGAGTGGGGTACAGGAGAGAAGGACCTAACATTGAGAACCTACCTATTCAGCAGTACATCTTTCTAAATGTACTGCTGAATCTAACAAAATGTTACATTTTGTAGTATTATGTGTGACGCTGCTGCTGCTGCTGCTAAGTCGCTTCAGTCGTGTCCAACTCTGTGTGACCCCATAGACGGAAGCCCACGAGGCTCCCCTGTCCCTGGGATTCTCCAAGCAAGAACACTGGAGTGGGTTGCCATTTCCTTCTCCAATGCATGAAAGTGAAAACTGAAATTGAAGTCACTCAGTTGTGTCCGACTCTTAGCGCCCCCATGGACTGCAGTCCACCAGGCTCCTCTGTCTATGGGATTTTCCAGCCAAGAGTACTGGAGTGGGTTGCCACTGCCTTCTCCGAAGTATACACGTAGATATCTCTAATTTCTTTAAAGTACATCTAAAGTACATCTTACTAAATTTACTTTCTTTTAATCTTCCCAGGCATCATTCTTATCCAGATTAGCATCATTTTACAGATTATGTCAGGGAAGCTCACACTCTAGCTCACTCCCCCTTGCTCAAATCAAGGCCTTTCCTCCTCCTCTTGTAACCTCTGCCCAGAATGCTCTCCTGTCTAATACAAGGCTGTCGTCTTGTCCTGCTTCAGGTCTCATTTCACAAAGTTCCCACCATCACCATGTCTACAGTGGTGGTGTAGTCGCTAAGCTGTGTTGGACTCTTGCGATCCCGAAGACTGTAGCCTGTCAGGCTCCTCTGTCCATGGGATTCTCCAGGCAAGAATACTGGAGTGGGTTGCCATTTCCTTCTCCAGGGGACCTTCCTGACCCAGGAATCGAACCCATGTCTCCTGCATTGCAGGCAGATTATTTACCAACTGAGCTATGAGGGAAGCCCTATATAGTAGAGCCCTGTCTATAGTACAGTACACCAATTACACCATCCTTACATCCTTCATAGAACATAAAGTGATCAGTATTCATCTTCTTCCTGTGTTGAAGGGCAGGGACACCTTGACTTAACCACTGCTGTATCCTGAGTGCTCAATACAGATGATGCTGGCTTAATGAATGAGTGAATGTGACTGCCCACAGCCATTCAGCAAAGCAAAAGGCAGGGCCTGGAGACCAATCCAAATTAAGGTGACTGCAAACCCCTGCACTGCCATTCCACTACTTTTTTCCACTGGTGGAAGTGGAGCTGCTCTGGGCTGGGAAATCAATCAGTTTAGAAGCATGCCTTCTGACTTTCTGCATTCATTCACTTTAAAGAAATTAGAGATACCTACACATATACTTAATCCTACAAAATATAACACTGCAATATTACAAAATATTTAACTACAGTTTCAAGAGATCTTACACTGCCTTTCAGAACAACTCAATTTGAAAAAAACAAAAAAACCCACTGCCTTTATGATTTCTGAACAGTCAAAATAACTTCAAATTTTGAGTAACTGGACTGGTATCTCCACATATGGTTACTACTTAAGGCCCAAAGAAAATTTAAGTCACACATTTTTAATGCTCTCTACTAACAGGCTTGCTTATAATATTTTGTTCTTTTAGAAGATGTTTTGAATTCCCCAATACATCATACAGAAAAATTTTAAAACCAGCCACAGGGTTATCATTCTTATCACGATAACCATATTCTTTCTTAAAGAAAGATAACACGAATGCCCTCAATGTGTTGTGTTGCACTATTAAACCATGTGCTTGCAGGTTGAAGTTACCTCGGGTAAAATGCCCAGTGCGGCTAGAGCCGGCCACTAACAGCATTCCCTTTGCTGCCTTCACCACGGGGTTGAATACTTACTGCCGAGTCCTCCATCCTCGGATACTCCTGTCCCTCTCATGCCTAGGTAAGTCAGTCCCAAAATGAGGAAAAATAGGCACGCAGCAGTTAAGAGAAACATGGACAAATAGTGGGCACTGAAACCCCCCGTTGGGGACACCTCCTCCCGTTTAAATTGTTGGAGAAGTTCCTCCTCGGGTTCGGAAAGCTTCGGTTTGTTGTATGTGTTCTTCAGGTAGGTATGATTGGAGCCTGTATGATTGGAGTGATTGATCCTGAGTGAACTCGAGGCGGCCACCGCCGCGCTGGGAGGGAGGCTGTTGGGAAAAATCCTGGGGGAGTCCACGCCGAAGGCCCCGCCGCCGATATGATTATTGGTTTTAAGAAGGGAGCCTGTGGACGAATCCAGGGTTGAGTCCATGTCCGCGAGTGGCGGCGGCAGGAGAGGGGTTAGTTTCTTAGCGTTAACGCGGTATCTAGGAATGGGGCTGGAGTCCAGCGGATCACACCCTCCTCCCTGCTCCGCCGCCGCCGCCGCCGACTCCTCGAGGTTTCGGCTTCTGTCTAGACTCCCGGCGGCCGCCGCCCTGTCATTCATCGCGATTCCTCCCCCTCCCTGAACTGAGGTCTCCAGCCGGCCGCCGGCCGATTTCGCAGGCAGCGGCGAGAGAGGCTTACTGTGGCCCCGCCTGGGCCGATGCCGAGAAAGGGTGTCGTCCTTCAATACCTGTCTGCTGGAGGCCACGTCGTCGTCCTCCTCTTCCTCCGAGTCCGAATAGTTTTCCCGGCAGCTGTAGGGCAGAAGCCGGCTGCCATTCACGGTCCGGCCGGACCACAGCGGCTCCTCGGCCTCCGGGTCCCTGTCCTCGCCGTCTTCCCCCTCCTGCTCCTCGTCGTCCGCCGCCCCATCTCTCCCCGACGGGCTCTGCAGCTCGGGGGCCGCCGGCCTCCTGGCCCCCCACCACGAGTGGGGCTTCCTCCGCTCGGCCGAGTTGCTGTTAGTCACCTCGCTGGCGGCCAGGGGCGCCGACGGCGGTTTGAGCCCGCGATACTGGAGCGGAGCCCGGTCTTTCCTCCCGCCGCCGCCGCCGGCCTGGTCCCGGGGACTGGCCTCCACGTCCGACTCGTCCGAGCTGAAGCCCAGCAGTACTTTGCTGCCAGCCGTGAGGGTGGCCGAGGCGCCCCCAGGCCCTCCCAAGGGGGTCTCCGGACCCGAAGCCGAAACCCGGCCCAGGCCCCCAGGAGTCCGTAAGAAGGAGAGGTCGCCGGAGACCGGCCGGACCCCCATCCCCACGGCCGCCGCCGCTGGTCCGGCGGCGGCGACCGTGGCGGCTGCCGTGTTATTGTTATTACTGTTCCGCGTCTTGGTGCCGCGGCCCCCGGACCGGTGCTGCTGCTGCTCTTCCTCTCGAAGCTTCTTCAGCTTCTTGAGGTAGACCGGGCGGGTGCTCTCCGTCACTGGGCCAGGAGATAGGCCGTAACGGCGGAGCTGAGAGAAAAGCTCCTCATCCGAGAGCTGCTGAGGCGCCGAAGCCGCTGCCGCCGCCATTTTCTCTCCAGGGTGTTTTACAAGCTCCGCGCTACCGGAAGTGACGCGCCGCCCTAGACCCTGAACTAGACCGGGCTGCGTCGCCCTCCCAAGCGCCACGGGCGCCTTGGCCAATGGGAGGCACGGGAGGAGCTCACCTGAGCGGGAAAGGGCCACCTGAGCCGCGCGCGGCTTCAGCGGCCGAAAGTTTTTCTGCGCTTGCATCTCGGGGTGTCTCCTTCTCCGTCTGTTCTCCGCCCTGCCCTTCTCAGCGCCTTTCCCGGGAGTTGCCTCTTGCCAAGCCACACCTTGACCTTTTCTTTCCAGGTTCCTGCCACCGGGCAGTAATAATTGAAGGGAAATCTGCCTTGAAGTTCTTGGCATTAGTTTTCTTTTCATCCAGATTCCCGCTGCCAAGGGGAGCCTAGAGACTTAAAGAAATCTTGATGGCAAGGTGATTGGCAAATTTCCCTGAGCCCTGGTGCTCTTTTCACTTTGTCTTTCCGCTTGACTCACCAAAAAAAAAAAGTTTCTCTCGCGGCTCATTTTGAGAAGCAGCTCCTCTAATGTTTCAAGGAAAAGATACAGAGTAAACCAGCCCCAATACAGTTTTCCTCAAGAGTAATGCTTATTGATTCCCGAGTTAGTTGTAAGGTATCATCATTTTTTCGCTTTTAAAATCTGATAACCTTGATATAGGTCGTCATTTGGGGAATTGAAAGAGCCAATCACATTATATGACTGAAGAAACAAAAATGTTCCATCTTGCTTATTTTCTTCTTGGAACCTTTCCAACCTATAGTTATTTGTTTATTATTAGTGATTATTTTTATGCATTTGTCTTCCTATTTATTTATTGTCTTGTGCCTTTAAACTGTAGGTTTTATGAACAGAGGAACCTTGCTTCATTCACCCCATTAGTGCCTGAGAGTAGAAATTCAGTAGATACTTGTCAAACTAATTTAATGCATTGCAAAGCTAAGACAGTGTGAGATGAATATTTTCACATGAGCGTAGTGGCAGAAGAGAAGAAACCATACACAGTCAAAAAACGGAATCACTTAAGACCTGGATATCCAACCCTCTCATTTACAGAATAGGAAATGATTCTCAGAGAGATGAGATTTGCCCTGTTTGGTAAAGAATATTTCCCTTTTCCTCTAACCCTGGCAGATTGACACTTCTTGAATACTCAAACCCTAGCACCTGACCTGCCTCTTGAGAAACCTATATGCAGGTCAGGAAGCAACAGTTAGAACTGGACATGGAACAACAAACTGGTTCCAAATAGGAAAAGGAGGACGTCAAGGCTGTATACTTTCACCCTGCTTATTTAACTTATATGCAGAGTACATCATGAGAAACGCTGGGCTGGAAGAAGCACAAGCTGGAATCAAGATTGCTGGGAGAAATATCAATAACCTCAGATATGCAGATGACAGCACCCTTATGGCAGAAAGTGAAGAGGAACTAAAAAGCCTCTTGATGAAAGTGAAAGAGGAGAGTGAAAAAGTTGGCTTAAAGCTCAACATTCAGAAAACGAAGATCATGGCATCCGGTCCCATCACTTCATGGGAAATAGATGGGGAAAGAGTGGAAACAGTGTCAGACTTTATTTTTCTGGGCTCCAAAATCACTGCAGATGGTGAGTGCAGCCATGAAATTAAAAGATGCTTACTCCTTGGAAGGAAAGTTATGACCAACCTAGATAGCATATTGAAAAGCAGAGACATTACTTTGCCAGCAAAGGTCCATCTAGTCCAGGCTATGGTTTTTCCAGTGGTCATGTATGGATGTGAGAATGGTACTGTGAAGAAGGCTGAGCGCCGAAGAATTGATGCTTTTGAAGTGTAGTGTTGGAGAAGACTCTTGAGAGTCCCTTGGACTGCAAGGAGATCCAACCAGTCCATCCTAAAGATCAGTCCTAGGTGTTCTTTGGAAGGAATGATGCTAAAGCTGAAACTCCAGTACTTTAGCCACCTCATGCAAAGAGTTGACTCATTGGAAAAGACTCTGATGCTGGGAGGGATTGGGGGCAGGAGGAGAAGGGGACGACAGAGGATGAGATGGCTGGATGGCATCACTGACTTGATGGACGTGAGTCTGAGTGAACTCCGGGAGTTGGTGATGGGCAGGGAGGCCTGGCATGCTGCGGTTCATGGGGTTGCAAAGAGTTGGACACGGCTGAGAGACTGAACTGAACTGAACTGAGCAGCTATGTGGCAGCATCTACCACAGTATCTGACACACCATGATATCTTCATCAAATGAATTATTTTGCCCTGTTACATTATACACATCTGAACAGGAAAATATTCGTCAAAAGTATACATACTAGCTTTTTGACATCCTGAATCCAACAGCAGAATAATACTCAGTAATCTATATTTTTTACTTTTGCCATCTCCTCAAAAATACTCTCACATGGACAGGCACTTCCTAGTCATTCATTAGAGGACTTTAAAATCCATAAATGTTCCTGAATTCTATGACTGTTAAGTACTTTAAAGAGGGTTTGACATAGAAAAGTTTAGCCACTTATAATGATAATGACCCAAAATTTATTACCATAATTGTCTGGGTGGGGAATCAAATGATTACAGACATACTAGACCTATGTCTCACAATAGCAGAGTGGTTAAGCTGTGAGTCTGAAGTTAAGCAAAACTGGATATAGACCGAGTCCTGTCACGAACTTTCAACATTTGTTCCACACCCTACTGGCTCTTCAGGTAGGAATCACAGAAGTCAGCCTCGGATTTTCAGGAATCTTTAAATATTCTCCTATAAGGATTGTCAGACTATATATATATTTCTGCGTGTGGCTTTGGTCAAATTATTTAATCTTTCTGAGTCGTAATTTCTATATTAACAAAAGAGAAATGATAAACCTTCCTCAGAAAGCTATTTTTAGGATTAAATGAAAATATGTCTGCTTAATTCTTAGCACCACACCTAACACAAGGTACACTCATATGTTAGCCAATAATGTACAGCCAAGCATTGTGTGTGTATTTGGTAAGCATGGATTCTGAGACAGAACTCCATGTAACAGCAATTAAAGAAAATACCATCACCAGATGGTCAATATCAAAATCCAATTGATTTTATTCTTTGCAGCCAAAGATGGAGAAGTTCTATACAGTCAGCCAAAACAAGACCAGGAGCTGACTGTAGTTCAGATCATGAATTCCTTATTGCCAAATTAAGACTTAAACTGAAGAAAGTAGGGAAAACCACTAGACCACTCAGGTATGACCTAAATCAAATCCATTATGATTATACAGTGGAAGTGACACATAGTTTCAAGGGATTAGATCTGATAGACAGAGTGCCTAAAGAATTATGGACGGAGGTTCATGACATTATACAGGAGGCAGGGATCAAGACCATCCCCAAGGAAAAGAAATGGCAAAAGGCAAAATGCTTGTCTGAGGAGGCCTCACAAATAGCTGTAAATAAAGAGAAGCGAAAGGCAAAGGAGAAAAGGAAAGGTATACCCATCTGCATGTAGAGTTCCAAAGAATAGCAAGGAGAGATAAGAAAGCCTTCCTTAGCAATCATTGCAAAGAAACAGAGGAAAACAATAAAATGGGAAAGATTAGAGATCTCTTCAAGAAAATTAGAGACACCAAGGGAAAATTTCAAGCAAAGATAGGCACAATAAAGGACAGAAATGGTATGGACCTAATAGAAACAGAAGATATTAAGAAGAGGTGGCAAGCGTACACAGAAAAACTAATCAAAAAAGGTCTTCATGACCCAGATAATCATGATGATGTGATCACCAACCCAGAGCCAGACATCCTGGAATGCCAAGTCAAGTGGGCCTTAGGAAGCATCACTATGAACAAAGCTAGTGCAGGTGATGGAATCCCAGTTGAGCTATTTCAAATCCTGAAAGATGATACTGTGAAAGTGTTGCACTCAATATGCCAGTATATTTGGAAAACTCAGTGGGCACAGGACTGGAAAAGATCAGTGTTCATTCCAATCCCAAAGAAAGGCAATGAGCCAAAGAATGCTCAAACTACCGCACAATTGCACTCATCTCACACACTAGTAAAGTAATGCTTAAAATTCTCTAAGCCAGGCTTCAAGAGTACGTGAACCGTGAACTTCCAGATGTTCAAGCTGGATTTAGAAAAGGCAGAGGAACCAGAGGTCGAATTGCCAGCATCCATTGGATCATCAAAAAAGCAAGAGAGTTCCAGAAAAATGTCTATTTCTGCTTTATTGACTATGCCAAAGCCTTTCACTGTGTGGATCACAATAAACTATGGAAAATTCTGAAAGATATGGGAATACCAGACCACCTGACCTGCCTCTTGAGAAACCTGTATGCAGGTCAGGAAGCAACAGTTAGAACTGGACATGGAACAACAGACTGGTCTAAATTGGTAAGTATACATCAAGGCTGTATTGTTATTTAACTTACATGCAGAGTACATCATGAGAAAAGCTGGGGTGGATGAAGCACAAGCTGGAATCAGGATTGTTGGGAGAAATATCAATAACCTCAGATATGCACACGACACCACACTTATGACAGAAAGCAAAGAAGAACTAAAGAGCCTCTTGATGAAAGTGAAAGAGAAGAGTGAAAAAGCTGGCTTAAAACTCAACATTCTGAAAACTAAGATCATGGCATCTGGTCTCATCACTTCATGGCAAATAGATGGGGAAACAGTGACAGACTTTATTTTGGGGGGCTCCAAAATCACTGCAGGTGGTGACTGCAGCTATGAAATTAAAAGACGCTTGCTCCTTGGAAGAAAAGTTATGACCAACCTAGACAGCATATTAAATAGCAGAAACATTACCTTGCCAACAGAGGTCTGTCTAGTCAAAGCTATGGTTTTTCCAGTAGTCGTGTATGGATGTGAGAATTGGACTGTAAAGAAAGCTGAGCACCGAAGAACTGATGTTTTTGAACTGTTGTGTTGGAGAAGACTGTTGAGAGTCCTTGGACTGCAACGAGATCCAATCAGTCCATCCTAAAGGAGGTCAGTCCTGAATGTTCATTGGAAGGACTGCTGCTGAAGCTGAAACCCGAATACTTTGGCCACCTGATGTGAAGAACGGACTCATTTGAAAAGACCCTGATGCTAGGAAAGATTGAAGGCACAAGGAGAAGGGGACGACAGAGGATGAAATGGTTGGATGGCATCACTGACTCAATGGATGTGAGTTTGAGTGAACTCCGGGAGTTGGCGATGGACAGGTAGGCCTGGCATGCTTCAGTCCATGGGGTTGCAAAGAGTCGGACAGGACTGAGCAACTGAACTGAACTGAATTGAACCACTGCACAGACAGAAATAGAAATGATGAATCTTTGCCCAGGGTGTTAAATAATCACATTTAGTGCTTAAGGAAGACGAAGGAATTTGGCAACCATAGTCCTTAGTTATTTCAGCCCTTGGGGCATAAAGTTTGGAATGATCTAGGAACCAAAGGTCTGGAGTCTCCAAGTTATGTGACATAAGGAAATCTCAGATTCTCAGAACCTCAATTATTTTCTAAAATGTTGATAATATAGTCTATCCTTGGGTACACAAATAATATTTGATAAGTATTTGTTAAGAATAATTAATGAATATTGTATATGAAAATGCTATTCAAATATGTTGTTTGTTTGTTAGGTATTATACCCAGATATTCATAAGAATGAAAACTATGATTGGTATAAACTTTATACTTTACAAAGAGTTTTTATATACATAGTCCCATGGCCTCTACTAGAAACCTTTCCTCCTTCACGATACTGAGGGCATGATTTATTACATGGAACTACTGTGGGGTTATAATTACCCTTTGTTTGAGCAGATCTAAAATTTCTCAGGAGAACCTTCGCTGACTCAGCACTGTCGCTACTCACTTCAACATTCTCCTCATTTACCAATGGTTCTTACTCTTGCTTCCAGATTGGCTAACTTAGCACAGGCTCTAAATTAGCAAACTGCACCCACATACTCTACAGGGAGTGCAGTCTCAAACTCACTCCTGCTCTACAGCTTCCAAAATTTTGACTAAAGGAAAATTTATGAAGTATTACAGAAGAATTGATAATCTATCTCTTCCTCTATATATTTTTAGTAGTTTAATATGTTTTAATATGCCTTAAGCCTGCTTGTCAGAGACCAGTGTAGCTTGAGCCACATTACTAACACCGTACTCCCCCTGGTTCCCAGGAACATACGTTTTGCCGTATTTCTTTTAATAATCATGACATTAGCCTATATTGAAGGACCTTCTGAAGAATGATGACACATTATGTTCAGTGATATTGCTAGGGTTTATTTCCTTAGAGAGTGTCCTTTCTGACCTCAATATTATCAGCAGTTGCAATTTTCCAGACAACTCATTTGTTTCAGTTTTGGATTTTGCTTTATTTATTTATTATTATTATTTTATTGAAATGAAATTCATGTAACATAAAATTGACCATGTAAAAGTATACAATTGGTTGCATTTCATACATTTACAAAGTTGTGCAGCCATCACGTCTACCTAGTTCCAAAAAATTTTCAACACTCCCAAAGGAGACCCCATACCCATTATGGAGGCATTCTCTATTTCTTCCCCTCTTCAGCTCCCTGGAAACCTAATCTTCTTCCTTACTCTATGGATTTAACTCCTCTGGATATTTCATATAAATGGACTCATACAATAATGTGACATTTCGCATCTGACTCTTTTCATTTAGCATTTTGAGATTCAGCAAGATGTCACATGTATCCAACACTTTGTTTCTTTTTATGGCTGAATAGTATTTCCTAGTATGGATATACCACATTTTGTTTATCTGTCATCCACTGATAGAAATTTTGATTGTTTCTACTTGTTGGTTATTGTGACTACTACTGCCATCAATATTAAGTATCTGCTTGAATACCTCTTTCAGTTATTTTGGGTATGTACCTAAGAATTTCATTTCATATGGTAATTCTGTGTTTCACTTTTTGAGGAATTGGAAAACTACAAATTTGCTTTTCGCCTTGTGTATGGCCACTGTTTGTCTGCTGTTGTTGTTGCTATTGTTTAGTCACTGAGTCATGTCTGACTCTTTTGCAACTCCGTGGACTGAAGCCTGCCAGGCTCCTCTCTCCCTTGGATTTCCCAGGCAAAAATACTGGATTAGATTGCCATTTCCTTCTCCAGGGACTCTTCCTGACCCAGGGATCAAACCCACTTCTCCTCAATTGGCAGGCAGATTATTTACCACCGAGCCAGCAGGGAAGCCTGTTTGTTGGTTTGCTGACTTGCCATTGTTTCCCTCTTTGATATGATAGCTAGGAAGTTCAGACTCAAATTTATGTCCCAACCATAGCAAGTGTTTGACACTGTTTCCACTGTTTCCCCATCTATTTCCCATGAAGTGATGGGACCAGATGCCATGATCTTAGTTTTCTGAATGTTAAGCTTTAAGCCAACTTTTTCACTCTCCTCTTTCACTTTCATCAAGAGGCTTTTTAGTTCCTCTTCACTTTCTGCCATAAGTGTCGTGTCATCTGCATATCTGAGGTTATTTATCAATAATATCTTTGGAAAATTCTTCAAGAGATGGGAATACCAGACCACCTGATCTGCCTCTTGAGAAATTTGAATGCAAGTCAGGAAGCAACAGTTAAAACTGGACATGGAACAACAGACTGGTTCCAAACAGGAAAAGAAGTTCGTCAAGGCTGTATATTGTCACCCTGTTTATTTAACTTATATGCAGAGTACATCATGAGAAATGCTGGACTGGAAGAAACACAAGCTGGAATCAAGATTGCCAGGAGAAATATCAATAACCTCAGATATGCAGATGACACCACCCTTATGGCAGAAAGTGAAGAGGAACTCAAAAGCCTCTTGATGAAAGTGAAAGTGGAGAGTGAAAAAGCTGGCTTAAAGCTCAGCATTCAGAAAACAAAGATCATGGCATCCGTTCCCACTACTTCATGGGAAATAGATGGGGAAACAGTGGAAACAGTGTCAGACTTTATTTTTCTGGGCTCCAAAATCACTGCAGATGGTGACTGCAGCCATGAAATTAAAAGACGCTTACTCCTTGGAAGGAAAGTTATGACCAACCTAGATAGCATATTGAAAAGCAGAGACATTACTTTGCCAACAAAGGTTCGTCTAGTCAAGGCTAGGGTTTTTCCTGTGGTCATATATGGATGTGAGAGTTGGACTGTGAAGAAGGCTGAGTGCCGAAGAATTGATGCTTTTGAACTGTGGTGTTGGAGAAGACTCTTGAGAGTCCCTTGGACTGCAAGGAGATCCAACCAGTCCATTCTGAAGGAGATTGGTCCTGGGTGATCTTTGGAAGGACTCATGCTAAAGCTGAAACTCCAATACCTTGGCCACCTCGTGTGAAGAGTTGACTCATTGGAAAAGACCCTGATGCCAGGAGGGATTGGGGGCAGGAGGAGAAGGGGATGACAGAGGATGAGATGGCTGGATGGCATCAGCAACTCGATGCACATGAGTTTGAGTGAACTCCGGGAGTTGGTGATGGACAGGGAGGCCTGGAGTGCTGCGATTCATGGGGTCACAAAGAGTTGGACACGACTGAGCGACTGATCTGATCTGATCTGATCATACAATTCCTTGGACAATCCAAAGGGTAGATTCTATTAGTTTTCATCTTTTACAAATAAAAAAACTGACATTAGAAAAGTTTCTTGACTCAAGTCTAAAGAGCCAGACAGAGAACTGAAACCCATGGCCTCAGAATCCAAATTTCATGTTCTTTCCAGTACAGCACACAACCTCTTGAATACTTTTCTTAAATCATACAGTAATATGTGTGGAAATAAACTTAGTTCCCACTTTCCTCACCCATCCTAAAGAGAAAGGAGTATGTAATGAGGTGAGGAAGAGGACAAAAGCTTTTACAGTTAACCTATTCCTTAGTTTAATTGCTACCTGCAACAATTGGAAAGAAAACTCAGAAATAAAAAAAGCTTATTATTTCATTTAACTTCTTAGCAGATCAAAGAAGTAACACAATATTATAATGATGTTATCACTTAACTTCTCTTAAAGTGCCTCAAGGATGTCTTTGACCTACAAAGTTCCTGATGTTTTTCTTTTTAATTGATCAATTTTATTCAACTCTAACAGTGCTTCTAAGGAAGAAGCCAGAATAAACCGGCTGAAAATACAACATGGTATTGAGAAATGTTAGATAAAATTCTTATCCTATGTTATTGTGAGAATTAGCCAAGAAAGTTTCATAGAAAGAGCATCTGTTTTAATTTGCTGTATATAACTCAAACAGGTGATGAATGCTCATACAACTCAAGTAAACAACATACATATGATTGATAATTATAATCTACCCTGTGCAAGAAGGTGAATTGCTAAATCATGTACAAGGAGTCATAGAGAGTGTTTCATATTAATATGCGATAGACATAGGTCTCAACGTGAGGAGATTTGAGGTCTATTCCAGTTCTGCAGTTAATTAATTGTAGTAATATTCTATATTTTCATATTATCTCATAATCAAGACAGCCTTTTCATGATCTCATTTGATCTTTTTGCCAACACTAACAGGCAAGCATTATTATCCTGTTTCTATGGATGCGAAAACTAAGGCTCAAGAAAGTTTGATAATTTGTGCTTAATGAGAGTTTACTAGCTGATATCCAAAATCATTCCTAGATTGTCTCATCCTGAATTCACTGTTTTTTCCAGTGCACCACAATGCCTCACATGAGAAGATTGTACTTCACAGAGGAAATCATTCAACCGTTTTTCATTTAGTTTGTTCATCTGTAAAATGAAGTAAGAATACTTGACCATTAAGATCTCTTACAAGTTCCAAACTTTCTGAAAGTACTTTCATATAGTACTTCTTCTTGTGCATTTACGTTAGACTTATTCATATACTTGGTTTATTTCTCCCTCTGTGTTCTTTGAGATAAGGATCTGTGTCTGAATGAAATTTCCATCCTTCCAAGGGCCTGGCTTATTAAGTGATACCACATGTCACAAAATAGTATTAGAAAGACTATGAGGTGGCACACAAAGAAGAAATACATTAGAGATAAGACTCCTATAGAATTAGCTAGAACTAGGAGAGAAGTGTGAATCTACAAATTCAGCATGAAGTTTAAGAAATACACCTACAAAGAGGCTCGTGACCCAGGCTACTCTAGAGATTTGGTTTCCTTAAGCAGCAAAAGGCATCTTAACACCAAGGTTTTCTGCCTCATGTCATATAAACAATGGTGTAAAGAGATCTGAATAGCTCAGTTTATGATTATCCAATTTTTCTACTAAATCGTTACTTTGTGTTATATTGATTGTGATACGAGAACTTGATAGGAGACAGGCACAGAAAATCATCAAGTCTGTATTTTATAATACTTTCAAACTTTTGGTTATGTATCCTTTGATATTTCTTATCCATTCTTTCCAGAAGTTTAAGCCTGGACAGAGTGGGTAGCAGAGGGAGAAGACCACTTTTGATTTCTGTCAATGGGATGGAAAGCTTTGTCTCCCATCACTCATGACAGAAACTTGCTCCTGGCTTCTGCTTGCCTCTAAATAAGAACATTTCTGCCCACCCGAACAAGAGGAATGTTTCTGAATGGTGTGTGTTCTTTCATTGTGCATTTGGCCCCTGAAGAACAGGTCCACAGCGATGTTCACTGGACTCCCCTCTCTGCTGTCAGGCTTGAAACTTCTGTCCAGATAAAGTTGGGGCATCAGGCTCACTTCATTCTTCCCTCCTTTCTCAGTGACCAGTGTCCTTCATTGCCTGATATACAATGTCTTGAAACTGTTTCAGTTTATTTTCAGTTGTTTCAGGTCAGAGGATAAATCTAATCTTTGTTACTCCGTTTTGAAGAGAAGGAGAACTCCTCGTACATGGGGGTTTAACATATTAATCTCTCTATATTTCTTACATGTTTGAAATTCTCCAAAATAAAAAGAATATTTTAAAAAGGTAAAGACCTCATGCGTGGTAGTAAGAAGGTTTTTGAAGGAAAACAGTGTTGTATAATGGGAATTTTATTTAATTGTATTATACATAAAGATGGAAAGATTATCTCCTTTAGCCTCCCAAGAATTTTTCATTAAAGTATACATAACTAATTTTTTTGTTTTCATATACAAAAAGAATTATATTGTGAACATCTCTGCCCATATTACCTCCTTCAAATACTCATTTTGCTGTCTGAATTTGGTATTTAGCATTCTCATGCATCTTCCCTTTCTTCTTGCTCTTTTCTCTGTCTCTGTCTTTCTCTATATACATATAATATATATACAATATATATATCATAATATCTATAAAGTATGTTTAAGCTATTTTAAAATTTTATATATGTATAAAATATGTTTTCTTCTGAACCTACATTTTTATTGAGGTATAGTTGATTTACAATGTTATGTTAATTTCTGCTGTTCAGAAAATGATTCAGTTATACATATATATATATATTGTTTTTCATTATGATTTATCACAGGGTATTGAATATAGTTCCCTGTGCTATGCAGTTAGACCTTGTTTATCCATTCTGTATATAAAAGTTGCATCTACTAACCCCAAATTCCCATCTGTCCCTCTCCCGCCTCTCCTTCCCCCTGGCAACCACAAGTCGGTCCCCCATGTCTGTGAGTCTGTTTCCGTTGCGTAGATGGTTTCGTTTGTGTCATATTTTAAATTCCACATATAAGTGATATCATCTGGTCTTTCTCTTTCTGACTTACTTCACTTACTATGATAATTTCCAAGTCCATCTAGGTAGCTGCAAGTGGCATTTCATTCTTTTTTATGACTAAGTAGTATTCCATTCCATAAATGTACCACAGCTTCTCTGTCTATTCATCTGTCCACGAACATTTAGGTTGCTTCCATGTCTTAGTTATTGTCAATAATGCTGCTATGAACATAGGGGTGCATGTACCTTTTTGAATTATAGTTTTGTCCGGATACATGCCCAGGAGTGAGACTGCAGGATCATATGTCAACTCTAGTTTCAGTTTTTTGAGGAATCTCCATGCTGTTTGCCATAGTGGCTGCATCAACTTATATTCCCACCAACAGTGTTCGAGGGTTCCCTTTTCTCCACACTGTCTCCAGCATTTGCTATTTCTAGACTTTTTAACGATGGCCATTTGAGATGGTGTGAGGTGTTACCTCATTGCTGTTTTAATTTGCATTTCTCTAATAATTATAAGAAATTTATTATTTCTCAAATTACTTCTCTAATAATTAGCAAAGTTAAGTATCTTTTCATGTGTCTGTTGGCCATATGTGTGTCGTCTTTGGAGAAATGTCTGTTTAGGTCTTCTGCTCATTTTTTGATTGGGGTTTTATTGTGTTTTATGAACTATTTGTATATTTTTGGAAATTAAACCCTTGGTTGCATCATTTGCAGATAATTTCTCCCAGACCCATAGGTATCTTTTCATTTGTTTACAGTTTCCTTTGCTGTATAAAAGCTTATAAGTTTTGTTACATTTGTTTATTTTTGCTTTTGTTTCTATTGCCTTGGGAGACTGACCTAAGAAAATACTGCTACACTTTATGTCAGAGAATTTTTGCCTATGCTCTCTTCTAGGAGTTTTATGGTGTCATATCTTATAAAGTCTTTAAGCCACTTTGAGTTTACTTGTGTATGGTATGAGGATGTGTTCTAAGTTCATTGATTTACATGTAGCTGTGCAACTTTCCCATCATTTCATGCTGAAGAGACTGTCTTTTTTCTCTTGTATATTCTCTGCAACTTATTTTTTTGATCAATACCTTATTTGTGCAGTTCAGATGTATATAGCTCCAATTCAGTCATTTTCACTATATCAATTCAATGAATGGCATGCCTACTTTTTAGGTGCTAAAAGCAAATATTTTGTCGTCTCTAGTTAAGACTGCAGGATTTGTTCATTGACTTGTTCAACAAATATTTATTGAGTTCTTATTGTAGGCCAAACATTGTTCAAGGGGATGGAGACACTACAATGAACAAAATAATATCATGGACCTTACATTTTAGCTCAAGAAGATAGACATTAACAAATAACACGTAATGTGTCAGTTAATGAACGGTGCTAAGAAGAAAAACAAAGCAAGGTAAATGGGATGGGGAGTAAAGGTCATAGGTGGGGGACGCTATCTCATATGGGTGGTTAGGAAGACCTTTCCCATAAAGGGCCATTTGTGTAGGCATCTGAAGAGAATGGCAAGGGCAAAAACCAGAGTGGGAATACACAAGGCGGGATCCTGCTTTCACAGAAAGGCTGATGAACAGATGGGAGGTTTTGAGGAATGGAGCAACATAATCTAATTTACATTTAAGACCTGTTATGTTTGGAATAGATTTTAGGAGGGGAAAGAGAAAGAAAAAGAGATAAGTTAGGAGGCTACAGCAAAAATTCAGGCGAAAAAGGTTATGGTTTGGAACAGAGCAGTAGTGTGAGAAAGTAAGAAGCATTTGGATTCTGAACATATTTTAAGGGTAGAGCTAAGCAGGATTTACTTACAAGTTGGATGTTGGATCTGAGAAAAAGGAATCAAGACTGACTCCAACTTTTGGGGATGGAGTATCCAGAAGAAAGGAGTTGCTATTTACTGAGATGTACCTACCTGGAGATATAATAAGTTTTGGGGAGAGTCAAGAGATTCATTTGGATATGTTATGTTTCAGTTCAGTTCAGAAGCTCTGTCATGTTCGTCTCTTTCTGACCCCATGGACTGCCACACACCAGGATTCCCTGTCCATCACCAACTCCCAGAGCTTGCTCAAACTCATGTCTATTGAGTCAGTGATGCCATCCAACTATCTCATCCTCTATCATCCCCTTCTCCTCCTGCTTTCAATCTTTGCCAGAATCAGGGTCTTTTCTGGTAAGTCAGTTCTTACCATCAGGTGACCAAAGTATTGGAGTTTCAGCTTCAGCATCAGTCCTTCCAGTGAATATTCAGGATTGATTTCCTTTAGGATTGAGTGGTTTGATCTCCTTGCAGTTCAAGGGACTCTCAAGAGTCTTCTCTAACACCACAGTTCAAAAGCATCAATTCTTTGGTGCTCAGCTTTCTTTATCGTCTAACTCTCACAACCATACATTACTACTGGAAAACCATAGCTTTGACTAGATGGACCTTTATTGGCAAAGTAATGTCTCTGCTTTTTAATATGCTGTCTAGGTTTGTCATAGCTTTTCTTCCAAGGAGCAAGTGTCTTTTAATTTCATGGCTGCAGTCACCATCTGCAGTGATTTTGGAGCCTAAGAAAATAAAGTCTGTCATTATTTCCATTATTTCCATTGCCTGTCTGTTTGCCTGTGAAGTGATGGGAACAGATGCCACGATCTTAGTTTTCAGAATGTTGAGTTTTAAGCCAGCTTTTTCACTCTCCTCTTTCACTTTCATCAAGAGGCTCTTTAGTTCCTCTTTGCTTTCTGCCAGGAGGGTGGTGTCATGTGCATATCTGAGGTTATTGATATTTCTCCTGGCAATCTTGATTCCAGCTTATGCTTCATCTAGCCTGCCGTTTCTCATGATGTACTCTGCATAGAAGTTAAATAAGCATGGTGGCAATATACAGCCTTGACGGACTCCTTTCCCAATTTGGAACCAGTCTGTTGTTCCATATCCAGTTCTAACCATGGCTTCTTGACCTGCATACAGATTTCTCAGGAATCAAGTGACATGGTCTGGTATTCCCATCTCTTTAAGAAAATTTCCCACAGTTTGTTGTGATCAACACAGTCAAAGGCTTTAGCATAGTCAATGAAACAGAAGTAGATATTTTTCTGGAATTGCCCTGATTTTTCTATGATCCAGTGGATGTTGGCAATTTGATCCCTGGTTCCTTGGCTTTGGCCTTTTCTAAATTCATCTTGAACATCTGGAAGTTCTCAGTTCATGTACTGTTGATGCCTAGCTTGGAGAATTTTGAGTATTACTTTGCTAGTGTGTGAGATGAGTGCAATTGTGTGGTAGTTTGAACATTTTTTGGCATTGCCTTTCTTTGGATTGGAATGAAAACTGACCTTTTCCAGTCCTGTGGCCTCTGCTGAGTTTTCCAGATTTGCTGGCATATTGAGTGCAGCACTTCCACAGCATCATCTTTTAGGATTTTAAATAGCTCAGCTAGAATTCCATCACGTCCACTAGCTTTGTTCATAGTGATACTTCCTAAGGCCCACTTGACTTTGCATTCCAGGGTGTCTGACTCTAGGTGAGTGATCACACCATCATGATTATCCAGGTCATTAGATCTTTTTTATATGGTTGTTCTGTGTATTCTTGCCACTTCTTCTTAATATCATCTGCTTCTGTTAGATCCATACCATTTCTGTCCTTTTTCAAGCCCATCTTTGCATGAAATGTTCCCTTGGTATCTCTAATTTTCTTGAAGAGATCTCTAATCTTTCCCATTTTATTATTTTCTTCTATTTGTTTGCATTGATCACTGAGGAAGGCTTTCTTATCTCTCCTTGCTATTCTTTGGAATTCTGCATTCAGATGGGTATATCTTTCCTTTTCCTTTTGCCCTTAGCTTCTCTTCTTTTCTCAGCTGTTTGTAAGGCCTCCTCAGACAACCATTTTGCCTTTTTGCATTTCTTTTTCTTGGGGATGTTTTTGATCACTGCCTTCTGTAGAATGTTATGAACCTCTGTAACATATTATGTTTGGGACTTCCAAATAGAAGAGTTTAATAAGCAGATGTATTACAGGAGTCTGGGCTAAAGTTATAAATATAAGTATCAGCAACATATGGATGGAATTCACAGCCACGGAAAATAACTACACAGAAACAAGAGAAGATAAGAGAACTGAGCCCTGAAGTATTCCAACATTTAGGGAAAGAGAAGATAACATGAAACCAACAGAGAGGAGACTGAAAGAGGCTCGTGTTATGTGAGATAGAAAAAAACTTAAGAAAGTGATGTCTGGGAAGGTGCTAAGCCACATTTCTGAAGATTCTCCTCATCTACTCTCCCTGTGGATAATAGGCTCTTCCAATGAAGGCCTAAAGTTGATTATTCCCCAGAAGTTAAGGAACTCAATATATGCCTGTAAATTAAAAACTAATAAGTGTTTATAAAGTTTCATACAGTAGTGGATTATGAATAATATAATATTAATTTTTCTTTACTCACTTTAAATGCTCAATTGCATATTTAACAAAAATAAACTTCATAAAAGAATCTGAGGTAATGTCCCAAGTCATCTTTCTCTTCTTCATTCATATTAATGTTCCCTTCTTAGCATTTTGACTTTCTTGTGTAAAAGTCCAAGTGGTGCATTTTTTCTAAAGGAAAGAAGTAATTGATGGCTAATGTCTGAAACATTTAAACTTCATATAAAAGATTAACTGTTTTTGTTTAAATAAGATGTATTATTGTTATTAAAGTCTGTAGTACCCATGGGTTTTGGGTGGGGTCTGAGCTACAAAACTCACATTCAGTAACTGGAAAATTCTTTCTAGTTTAGCTCAAGTGGTTCTTTAATTACTTACCTAAACTTTTTGGTTTCAGTTTGGTGTTTTGGAACTCTTTTAAAAAGCCTTTAGCTCTTACAGGCACTGCACCTCTACTCCTGTTTGAAATGCAGCAAAAGTATCTCAATCATAAAAGCCACCAGACATGTACCTTAATGAAGACAAATGTGCAAATAAGATTTGTGTTATTCTTGAATGTGGGCCAGCATGACAGATTTTCAAAAATTTAAAAGCTGAGAGGGATCTTAGAAAGTATGTAGGCAAATCCTATTGTTTTTAAGTTAAGAAAATAAAGCTTAGAAGGTTATATTATTTGTCCAAGGTGCCTCAGCTAGTTAGTGAGAAAATGAAGGTTAGAACCCAGGCATCCTAACATCAGACCAGCTCTCAGTACTATATAGCTGTATTTTAAGGGGGGAAAAATAACAGGATAAGAGAAGAAGCTTATTTAATTGTACCTGGTTAAGGATCTTTGGCCATTTTTCTTATTTTACATCAGTACTGCTTTGGCACTTCCAAGCTGTCACTGAACAACCCTATTGAATAGCAAAAGCAAGTTATCATTCTCATTTTATATAGGTGATGAAATTGAGGCATAGAGTTTCATTTACTTCTCCAAGATCACAAAGCTAGAAAATGTGCTAGTACCTAGGTCTTCTGAATTTATTTACTTTTTCTTTCTATACTATAATTAATCATATCAGAAGAATCGTTTAAAAGATCTCAGAATATAATCTCAGCAAAAAAGAAAAAAGAAAAAACAATCCCTTTGTGTTGCATACCAGTTGGAAGACAAGGGGACAGGGTGATGATGGAAAATGTAATGGCTGAAAAAATAGTAACAACTAACAGTGTTGCCATAGTAGCAAAACTGAGCAATTAGAAGCATTGATGCAAATGTCTTTGAACAAAAAGAATCAAATTCTGTGAAAGAAGTAATTTTTGATCAGTCCTTACATTGTTTCAAAATACCTACTGCACAGAGGCAAAGATGAGTAGATTTGAATTAACTTCAATTTCTGGGTGAACAAAAATGGGAATTTTTGTTCATTAAAAACAGAATGCAACTCAGTGTTATGACATGGCTTCCAAAACAGCTATTGTAATCCTACATGACAGTGATAAAAGGATGTATGGAGTAAGCTGTGTGGGTTATACTAAAACTGGATCACCATATTAATCATGGTGCCAGATTTTAGAAAGGACACTAAACACCTAAAATTTGTGTGAGAGGATGACCAGAATGAAAGTCTGGAAACTATTTGAGCCATTGAGGAAGTTTTGAGGAACTAGAGCACTAATCTGAAAATAAGAATTAAGAGTTCCTTAAATTTATTCATTCATTCAACAAAAACTTATTGACTACCTACTGTATGTCAGGATAGGGCCTTTTAGTGAAGTCATTCAGTTGTGTCCAACTCTTTTGACCCCATGGACTGTAGTCTGCCAGGATCCTCTGTCCATGAGATTTTCCAGGCAAGAATACTGGAGTGGGTTGCTATTTTCTTCCCCAGGAGATCTTCCCAACCCAGGGATTGAACCCAGGTCTCCTGCATTGTAGGCACACACTACCATCTGAGCCACCAGGACTTCAAGATTTTGGCCAGTTTCTACATGAGTTGGGGAGCCATGTGGAGGATTTTTTTAAATTGGAGTGTAAGTGCTTTACAGTGTTGTGTTAGTTTCTGCTGTACAACATCACGAATCAGCTATATGCATACATATATCCCCCTCCTCTTCAGCCTCCCTCCCACCCTTCCATTCCGCTGCTCTAGGTCATCACAGAGCAGAGAACTGAGCTTAGATAGAAGAGTGACTGTATCTCATGTGTTTTTCAGGCATATTTGTGGGAGTTCTACTGTGAGTAGGCTGTTGCCGGTGGGGCCAGGGTGGAGGCATGGAGGTAAAACAGGTTATTGAAATAATCAGGCAAGAGGTGATGTTGTTTGGACCAGGGTGGTGGCAGTGCAGGAAAAGAGAAGTGATTGGATTTTGGGTATGTTTTGAATTGGAGATATATTTCATGTACATGAAGGTTTTTTTTCAGGTTAAACTTAATTTAAACCCCTCTGTCTCCAGAAGATAGTACCAGGATCTTTGGATGGTGTTGGAAGGGAAAATGGCAACAGGAGAAGGGAACAAGACAGTTGGCAGACTTTCAGTGGCAAGAGAGGAAGTGAGTGGGGGGTGGGCTGAGCTGGAACATGAGTCTCTTCCTTTCCCTCTAATGTCATAGTATTTTGACACAGTGTCACAGAGGGAGACAATATTCATAACTGTCAGAAATATTATAGAATTTCTAAAAGTTCATGAAATTAGCGATATAAATTTCAAAGCATAAAACTGCTGTTATATTTGTTCTGTAATAGTGTAAAAACAATACATTTTTACAAAAAAGGAGATCAAAGAAAGACTATGACCCACCACTTTCTTAAAGAGTCACTTGGGATTACTACTAGCAAGTTATCTACATGACCATTACCACCCACATGCCCATTCATCCCACAGTCATTTTATGCACTCAACAACTGTGAAACACAAGAAGTAACTAATAGAGAAATTCCCCGGATGTCCAATGGTTAGGACTTGGTGCTGTTACTGTCCTGGCCCAGGTTCAGGCCCTGGGTGGGGAACTAATATCCCATAAGTCTCAAAGAATGTGACCCCAAAAAAAGGTAACTAATAGAAAAATGAACAGCAAGGATAATATAGACAATTATTTCTACCTTGAAATGGTCTGATGTAAAATTAATTGAAATTGGACTCATAGGACATGAATACCATACCTATGCCTCTGGGAGAAGAAGAATTGAAATGTGAGCTGCAGGCTAGTCTAACATAAAAACAAAGGAGGATTCTAGTAAAAGTATCATAAAAATTGACTTTTTTTTTTAATTGAAGTGTAGTTGATTTACAATGTTGTGTTCATTTCTGGTATAAGGAAAGTGATTGTTTTGTATTTATATATATACTTCTTGTGCTATATGGTAGGACCTTGTTGTTTATCTATTTCATTTATAATAGTTTGTATCTGCTAATCCTCTTTTGGCCATCTGTATGTATTCTTTGCGGAGAAGGCAATGGCAACCCACTCCAGGACTCTGGCCTGGAAAATCCCCGAGCCTGGTAGGCTGCAGTCCATGGGGTCGCTAAGAGTCGGACATGACTGAGCGACTTCACTATCACTTTACACTTTCATGCATTGGAGAAGGAAATGGCAGCCCACTCCAGTGTTCTTGCCTGGAGAATCCCAGGGACGGGGGAGCCTGGTGGGCTGCCGTCTATGGGGTCACACAGAGTCAGACACGACTGAAGCGACTTAGCAGTAGCAGCAGCAGCAGCAGCAGCAGCATGTATTCTTTGCAGAAATATCTATTTAGGTCTTCTGCACATTTTTTTCCCTGGGTTGTTTGTTCTTTGTGTGTATGAGCTGTTTTTCTATTTTGGAAATTAACCCCTTATCAGTTGTATCATTTGCAAATATTTTTTTTCCAGTCTGTAACTTGTCTTTTTGTTTATTTATAGTTTCCTTTGCAAAAGCTAATAAATTTGTTTAGGTCCCATTCATTTATTTTTGTTTTTATTTCTATTGCCTTGGGAAACTGACTTAAGAAAACATTATTACAGTTTTATGTCAGAGAATATTTTGCCTATGTTTTCCCTTGGAATTTTATGGTGTCATTCTTATGTTTAAATTTTTAAGCCATTTTGAGTTTATTTTTGTGTATGGTGTGAGGGAGTGTTCTAACTGATTTACTGTTACCCAACTTTTCCAACACTATTGCTGAATAAACTGTCATTTCTCCACTGTATATTCTTGCCTCCTTTGTCAAAGATTAATTGACTCTAGGTGTGTGGGTTTATTTTTGGGTTCTCTATTGTGTGCCATTGATCCATATGTCTATTTTTGTGCCAATACCAGGCTGTTTTGACTGCTGTAGCTTTGTAGTAGTATCTGAAGTCTGGGAAGGTTATGCCTCCAGTTTTGTTCTTTTTCCTTAGAATTCCTTTGGCAATTCTGGGTCTTTTATAGTTCTATATAAATATTAGGATTATTTGTTCTAGTTCTGTGAAAAATGTCATGGATAATTTGATAGATATCACCTACTTTGGGTAGTGTAGCTATTTTAACAATATTAACTCTTCCAATCTAAGTGCATAGGATAGCTATCCATTTAAATCATCTTAAGTTTCCCTTATCAATGTTTTATAGTTCTTAGCATATAATCCTTTCCCTTCTTTGGTCAGGTTTTTTCCTAAGTACTTTTTAATGCAATTTTAAAAGGGATTACTTTTGTATTAGTGAACCTATTTACAAAACAGAAATAAGATCGCAGATATAGAAAACAAACTTATGGTTACCAAGGAGAAAAGGGAAGTGAGAGGGATAAATTGGGAGATTGGGATTGACATATGCACACCATTATATATAAAATCAGATCAGATCAGATCAGATCAGATCAGTTGCTCAGTCATGTCAGACTCTTTGTGACCCCATGAATCGCAGCACGCCAGGTCTCCCTGTCCATCACCAACTCCCGAGTTCACTCAGACTCACGTCCATCGAGTCGGTGATGCCATCCAGCCATCTCATCCTCTGTCATCCCCTTCTCCTCCAGGCCCCAATCCCTCCCAGCATCAGAGTCTTTTCCAATGAGTCAACTCTTCGCATGAGGTGGCCAAAGTACTGGAGTTTCAGCTTCAGCATCATTCCTTCCAAAGAAATCCCAGGGCTGATCTCCTTCAGAATGGACTGTTTGGATCTCCTTGCAGTCCAAGGGACTCTCAAGAGTCTTCTCCAACACCACAGTTCAAAAGCATCAATTCTTCAGCGCTCAGCCTTCTTCACAGTCCAATTCTCACATCCATACATGACCACAGGAAAAACCCTAGCCTTGACTAGACGAACCTTTGTTGGCAAAGTAATGTCTCTGCTTTTGAACATGCTATCGAGGTTGGTCATAACTTTCCTTCCAAGGAGTAAGCGTCTTTTAATTTCATGGCTGCAGTCACCATCTGCAGTGATTTTGGAACCCAGAAAAATAAAGTCTGACACTATTTCCACTGTTTCCCCATCTATTTCCCATGAAGTGATGGGACCGGATGCCATGGTCTTTGTTTTCTGAATGTTGAGTTTTAAGCCAACTTTTTCACTCTCCACTTTCACTTTCATCAAGAGGCTTTTGAGTTCCTCTTCACTTTCTGCCATAAGGGTGATGTCATCTGCATATCTGAGGTTATTGATATTTCTCCTGACAATCTTGATTCCAGTTTGTGTTTCTTCCAGTCCAGCCTTTCTCATGATGTACTCTGCATATAAGTTAAATAAACAGGGTGACAATACACAGCCTTGACGTACTCCTTTTCCTATTTGGAACCAGTCTGTTGTTCCATGTCCAGTTCTAACTGTTGCTTCCTGATCTGCATACATATTTCTCAAGAGGCAGATCAGGTGGTCTGGTATTCCCATCTCTTGAAGAATTTTCCACAGTTTATTGTGATCCACACAGTCAAAGGCTTTGGCATAGTCAAGAAAGCAGAAATAGATGTTTTTCTGGAACTCTCTTGCTTTTTCCATGATCCAGAGGATGTTGGCAATTTGGTCTCTGGTTCCTCTGCCTTTTCTAAATATAAAATAGGATTACTAATAAGAACCTACTATATAGCACAGGGAACTCTACTCAATACTCTATAGTGACCTATATGGGAGTAGAATATAAAAAAGAGTAGATATATGTATAACTGATTCACTTTGCTGTACAAAAGAAACTAACACAACATTGTAAATTACCTATACTCCAAAAAAATTTAATTTTAAAAAATAAAAGGGACTGCTTTTCTTTTACTCTTCCTTTCTGATATTTCATTGTTATATAAAGAAGTGCAAATAATTTCTATATGTTAAACTTGTATCCTACCTTGCTGTAGGATACAGCAAGTAGTTTTTGTACGGAGTCTTTAGGATTTTCTATATGTAGTATCACATCATCTGCATATAATGACAATTTTACCTCTTCCCTCTCAATTTGGATACCTTTTATTTCTGTTTCTTGTTTGGTTACTGTGGCTAGGGTTTCCAATCCTATGATGAGTAGAAGCAGTGAGAGTGGGCCTTCTTGTCTTATTCCAGGTTTAGTGGGAAGGTTTTCAGCTTTTTACCATCGAGTATTATATTGGCTGTGGGTTTGTCATAAAGGACTTTTATCATGTTGAGATATGTTCCCTCTGTACTTTGGGAAGAAATTTTATTATGAATGGATATTCAATTTTATCAAGTGCTTTCTCTGCATCTACTGAGATTATCATGTGGTTTTGTCTTTTGTTGATGTGGTGCATCCCATTGATTGATTTATATACCTTGAACAATCCTTGTGACGCTGGGATGAATTCTACTTGATCTTGATGTATGATCATTTTTATGTGTTGTTGGAGTTCAGTTACTAATATTTTGTTGAGAATTTTTGCATCTATATTCATCAAAGATATTGGCCTGTCATGTTCTTTTTGACAGTGTCTTTGTCTGGTTTCATGGGAAATAGATGGGGAAACAGTGGAAATAGTGTTAGACTTTATTTTTCTGGGTTCCAAAATCACTGCAGATGGTGACTGCAGCCATGAAATTAAAAGACGCTTACTCCTTGGAAGGAAAGTTATGACCAACCTCGATAGCATGTTCAAAAGCAGAGACATTACTTTGCCAACAAAGGTTCGTCTAGTCAAGGCTATGGTTTTTCCTGTGGTCATGTATGGATGTGAGAGTTGGACTGTGAAGAAGGCTGAGCGCTGAAGAATTGATGCTTTTGAACTGTGGTGTTGGAGAAGACTCTTGAGAGTCCCTTGGACTGCAAGGAGATCCAAACAGTCCATTCTGAAGGAGATCAGCCCTGGGATTTCTTTGGAAGGAATGATGCTGAAGCTGAAACTCCAGTACTTTGGCCACCTCATGCGAAGAGTTGACTCATTGGAAAAGACTCTGATGCTGGGAGGGATTGGGGGCAGGAGGAGAAGGGGATGACAGAGGATGAGATGGCTGGATGGCATCACCAACTCGTTGGACGTGAGTTTGAGTGAACTCCGGGAGTTGGTGATGGACAGGGAGGCCTGGCATGCTGCGATTCATGGGGTCGCAAAGAGTCGGACACGACTGAGCAGCTGATCTGATCTGGTCTTGTCTAGTTTTGGTATCAGGATCATGGTGGCTTCATAAAATGACTTTGGGAATATTTCCTCCTCTTCAATCTTTTGGAAGAATTTGAGAAGTTTTAGTATAAGTTCTTCTTTGTATATTTAGTAGAATTCTCCAGCAAAGCCATCTGGTCCTTGACTTTTGTTTACAAGGAGTTTTTTTTTTAATAATTGGTGGATGTTTGACACCTTACAAGTATTCTTAGTAATTGATAAAAATAATTTGGTATTGTAATATAATCCAGTTTATGATTCAGTCAGTAATTTTAAGTTAAGCCTTATCACCGATACATGTTTCTATATAATCAGAATTATGTTGTTAATGTAAGAGATAGTTTATTGATTCTGTGTGTATCTTCTATGTGCCAGGCAATGTATAAGGGGTTTAATGCTGAATAAGACTAATTGTACCCTATCCTCAAGTAATTTATATTTTTGTCCAGTGGTTCTTAAATGTTAATGTACTTGAAAATCACCTAGAGAATTTATTTAAAATGCAGATAGATGGGCAGCTCCTTCCAATCCTGCCCCTGCAGAAATGCTGATTTGGTAGTTTGGAGTGAATCCAAAGAATCCATCTCCATTTTAAACAAGCTTCCCAGTTGATTCTAATGCAGGAGGTCTATAGACATCCTGCCTGTGACAGGGAGTGAGGAGAAACGGGATAGGTCTCTGTCAGCCTCTCAGGGGCAACATCTGGTCAGTATGACTATTTACCAACAAGCTGGTGTCCTTTGGTGAGAAATATTATTCTTAGTGAGTAGGGAATGTGGCCTTCCCTAGTGGCTCAGAGGGAAAGAATTTGCCTGCCAGTGCAGGAGACACAGAAATTGTGGGTTCAATCCCTGGCAGTATACTTGCCTGGAAATTTCCATGGACAGAGGGGCCCGGCAGGCTGCAGTTCAAGGGGTTGCAAAGAGTCAGACATGACTGACCAGACACACACATACACATACATGCATACACACAGGAAATCTTGGATGCGTCTTCAAAAAGGATAACTTCCAATTCCCAGACTACAATTTTTCAAAATGTCTGACCATGTGGGGAGCATTTGCCATCAAACGCACACTGGACCAATCAGTTGGTTTGCCAGTCACTCCCAGCTGCACCTTCTACCTTGACCTGCCACATCCACTGCCTGCAGAGGGATATACAATTAACCTGTTCCCACCTCTTCCCTAGCTAATTTGACTCAGGATGAATACCTAATTCAAAGTCAGCCAGTCCACTGGCAGGTCAGAGAGCACATTTTTCTTTCCTTGGATAATCTGACATAGATTTTAGTCACTTGATTGTAGGTTAAGCTAAAAGCAGTCAATGTGAGATGATTGAACACAAACCTAGGAGGAATAGACACAAGAATATGTGTAGAAAATAGCAGTGAAGCCACAAGAGAGACACAAATATGAAAGAAAACACTTGACCCCTGAGAGATGCAAAGAATAACCACAGTTCCTGACTTCCCATTTCCCTGCTCCAATTCTCCTGGACCCAGTTCTAATTCATGCTCTTAGTGTCTTGAAGTTTCTTTGTACTCTTTCAATAAAACTAATTTTTTTTGAGTCAGCCACAGTGGGTTCTATCTATTGCAACCAAATTGTCCCTAAGTGAAGCAGAGACAACACTTAAGGGGAAAAAAACTATCCACTCATTCATATATAGTGTTTTGGTTAGAGATTTGAATCATAAGCAACAGAAACAAACACTGAAAGATAATTAAACCATTGAGAGGCTATTGCAGCACTTAGCCTTGAGATTAGAGAACCAGTTTCTGAAATGAACAATAACCAAGGTAACACTAATTGATGTGGAGGCTGAAATGCAGCCACTGTCTCATAACTGCAAACTGCAGTTGGCTCACTACCTCTCCTCTGTGTTGAATGATGTCTATTTTTTTAAATTCATTCCACATTCTAAGATTTAAAAACTGAAGAGAAAGTGTGTAGTACCAAACCTAGGATGCATCCATATACTACTTTTATAAGGGTGAAGAAAGGAAGGATTTGCCCTTTGTTTCCAAAGTGGGAGGCAAGCAGACAGGTTTTTTCTTCTGAAAACCATACACCATGGAAGAAATATGATTTCCTAAAAGGGAATTGAGGCTTTCTGTGAGTGGAAATGGCTATCAGAGATACTTTGAAATAGAGATAAGTAGCAAGAGACTTTGTGCTTGCCCTCAGACAGAAAACTTACAGAGAAATGATGTGGTATTTGACATTAAAAACAGAATTCCATTGATTGTTCTGATGATTAGGAAAGTGTAATAGCCAGGCTTGTGAAATAGTGAACTATCACTCTATTCAAGCAAGGGTGGTATAATCATTAGTCAGTAACATGGAGGGGATTTCTAAATTGGATGACGAATGGGCTCAATGACGTGTTTGACTACTTACGTGTTTGACTACTTAATGGTCTATGAAGAAAAATGCATTTAAAGCTATATATCTATTTCATATCTTGAGGGTAATGAGTACCACACATATACTAAATACCTTATGAAGTAGCTTTGCCTTTTATTCACCTTGAAATTATTCTTTTAAGCTTTAAACTGCTCTGCTTATTGCCTTGTCCCTGCATCTCTCTAATTGTCATCACTGAGATGTCTTCACCGTGAGATAAAGGTGTCATCCTGCCCAGCAAATTAGGATCAGACTTCTTCCTAGGCATAGGAAATGGCAGGAGCCACAAAAGCCCCAGGAGGGGTTTACCGACTGAACACATAGGCTGTCCTGAAGTTGATTCTGATTGCCCGATAACTAGGGTAGCATGTTGTTTTCTTGTGATGGAGACTGTGTCTGGCACACCTGTCTCTTTCAGGAACTTAATTTCTGTCCCTGAACTGACTGTTTATTTTCACATCTGGTTGCTTAAACCTTTGTTGAATGTCTCCTAACTGTGTGTATCACAGTGCTAGAAAGAGATGCCATCTGAAGTATTTTAAGCAGAAAGGGATTTGTGATAGAGAAGTAGATCATTTTAAAAAATGATCTTTTCCAGTGAGTGGGCTCTTTGCATCAGGTGGCCAAAGTATAGGAGCTTCAGCCTCAACATCAGCCCTTCCAATGAATATTCAGTGTTGATTTCTTTTAGGATTGACTGGTTTGATCTCCTTGCCGTCCAAGGAACTTTCAAGAGTCTTCTCCAGCACCACAGTTCGAAAGCATCAATTCTTCAGTGCTCAACCTTCTTTATGGTCCAACTCTCACATCCGTACATGACTACTGGAAACGTCATAGCTTGGACTGTATGGACCTTTTTCAGCAAAGTGATGTATCTGCTTTTTAATACACTGTCTAGGCTTGTCAGACACCAGTCACATGTCCAGGTTGTTACCTGTACTTCTGGCCAACTGGCTATAGATCAGAGGTTTCTGGGACCCCCCTCCCTGTGTTTGATTAATTTACTAGAGCAGCTCATAGAACTCAAAGAAATATTTTACTTACTAGATTGCCAGTTTATTATAGTAGGATATAACTCAACAGCCAGATGAAAGAGATGCACTGGGCAGGGCACGGAGCTTTTATGCCCTGCCCAGCTGCTCAGTTCTCCCAGTACCTCCATATTCCCAAACCCAGAAGCTCCCAAACCCTGTGCTTTGGGTTTTTATGGAGGCTTCATTGATTGATTAAATCACTGATGATTGATTCAACCTCCAGTCCTTCTGCCTTCTCCTGACGTGGATGGAAAGTTCCAATCCATTAATCACTTCACTGATTCCTCTGGTGACCAGTCCTGACTTTTAGGTAAGTTAGGAGTATTCCAAAGATCACCTCATCAAAATAACAAAAGACACCTTTATCACTCTCCACACTTAAGTAATTTGAAGGGTTATAGGAATGCCGTGCCAGAATTATGTATTTTTTACTATAAATCATAATATCACCAAGATACAAAGTTACAGTAAGCAATACAAGTGTGGTATCCATATAAGAGATACAAATCAATGGAACAGAACAGTGGTTCCAGAAATGGACCCGCACAAACTGCCAGTTGATTCTCCAGAAAGGTGTCAAGGTAATTCAGCGGGGGAAAGGAGACTGTTCTCAAAATGATGACGGAGCAACTTCAATTCATAGGAGGAAATGAATTCCAATCTTTCCTCACACTGTATACAAAAATGAACCTAAATGGATCACAAGCATAAAAACTAAAAGCATAGTATTTCTAGAAGAAAACGTAGGAAAATATCTTCTTGATTTTTACATATACAAAAATTTCCTAGACAAGATACTGCATAGTATTTAAGATGCAAAGGGATTTGGAGTCAGGTAGACTCTAGTTCTGCCACTGATAATATTTAAGCCTTAACTTATTTTATTACTCAAATAAGTTTCCTCTTCACTAAGGCTTTTTGTAATGATTAAATGAAATATATGAAGTATTTATTATACTGCTTATTGTGTACAGAGCTTCCCTGGTGGCTCAGATGGTAAAGAATCTGCCTGCAATGCGGGAGACCCAGGTTGGATCCCTGCAGTGGGAAGATCCCCTGGAGAAGGAAAGGGTGTACAATACACCCACAAAATGATACCTAATAATATAAACAAAGGTGGAAGTCGCATTCAAGGACTTTTGTACAGTTTATCTAGATTCTAACCTAATTCTGCAATTTGCAAGCAAACTGATAACAATTTGCAATTTGTAGCAAGTTAATGCTGAGGCTTATATTTCTTAAACTAGAGTTCCTAAAGTAATGGTCATTAAGAAAAATGGTTGCCGAGGTCCAGCCCCGGCTGATCCAGGGTATTCGAAGGGGAGACGGCGTCGGTGACCTATTCAAATGTTAATTAGAGATATAAAGAGTAATAGAATGAGGATAGCTCAGTGGGAAAATTCAGTGGAGAAAAGAGGCTGAGTAGCTTGGTTTACGCGGAAAATCAATATAACCTGTGACACCAGGTTAGCTCTGACCACAGAGGCCGCAGGCGCCCTCTCGAATAGCGGAAGGTGCCCCACCTTAGACACCTTCTCGAGTGGGTCTTAGAAGCCCAGGCAAATAAATGGTCGCAGAGGACCTCCGCGCTCCAGATGGAGACTTCAGCCAGAATGTGAAAAGAAAGAATGACATGGGGAGACCAAGCTCTGGTGAGCAAGGCCCGTAGCTTTATTTTCAACAGGGGCTTTTATACCCTAAGTTACACATAGAGGATATTAGGGGATGCAAAGTCAGCAGTTTTTGATCCTTATCAAAAACCAGGGTTTCTTTCCTGCAAATTTATCGTATACAAATGGTTTAGGTGATTTACATCATCTTCTGGCCAGAAGGCCTATTAACATTTTATGACTCTTGACAAAGACTTATCAACAAAGACTTATTTTCTCTAAGAGTAATTATTTTAAGGTTTGGCGCCATCTTCCGAAGATAAAATTGCATTCCTATAGGGTGGGTGTGTAATGGGTTTACAACAAAGGAAAGAATTTATTACCTTAAGGGTTTAAATTTACTAACACCAAGGCCACTACTTATTTTTTCTACATACCAACTATATTAATTAATACACATTCAAGGATACAATACAGGGGATGTGGAAACTTGGCAGCAAGCATTGGCTCATCAATGAAATCTTTTACTAGTTTTATTCTGACAGTTTCTAACTCTCTGAGAGGCTCTAATCTATTTGAATATCTTAAGCTTCCTGTGCCTCTCGAGGCTGGGAGACTGTAAACAATCATATGCATAGCTGTAGTAGTCCGGGTAAACTTGTCAGGCGAGTTAGAGAGCTATCTGAGGGGTTTGGATTTAAACACTCCTAATTGCCCAGGAACTTTATTAATTGGAGCTGTAAGTTAACTCTTTGTCAGAGAGAGTGAGATGGTGGTGGAAGACAGCCCCCAGTAAAGTCAGAGGTGAGAGCACAAAGCAATAAAGTAGGCAGACTCTGGTTTTTTGGGGGTAGATGCTTGAGAATATCCAGGGGGATTCCTGAGGCTCTATCCCGCCTTTGCGTATGCCGAGCCTCCTTCCTCATGACCTTTGTCACGAGTGGAATGCCTCACCGGCTCCCAGCAAATGGTAAATTGAATGTCATTAAAACTAAAATATTCTGCTCTTTGAAGACCGCATTTAATAAAATGAAAAGGCAAACCACATACTGGGAGAAAATATTCACAATACATATATCTGATAAAGAACATGTATCTCAAAGACTTATAATTCAGTAAGAAGACAAAGAACCCAATTTAAACATGGGCAGAGTATTTGAGTAGACACTTCTCAAAAGAAGATACAAAAATGGGCAATGAACACATGGCAGTATGTACAACATCACTAGTTATTTGAGTTATTTGCTGATTAAAGCAAATTAAAACACAGTGAAATACAACAGCATACCCACTAGAATGGCTAAAATTCAAAAAGGTGATAACACCAAGTGTTGACAAGGATGTGGAACAACCAATGCTTTCACACATTGCTGGTGAGAATATAAAATGGTACACCCACTTTGGATAACAATCTGGCAGTTTCTCATAAGGTCAAACATAAACTCACCATGTAATCTAGCAATTCCACTCCTGGATATTTGCCCAATTAAAAAAGAAACATATCCACTCAAAGATTTAAATATGAATCTTAATACCTAACAATACACTTAAATGAATGTATTTTATTATATGTAAATATCAACAAAATTGATCTAAACTATAGAAATCCAAACCATATACATATCTCTAAATGGAAAATCTAATTCCCAGTTTATATTCTCCCTGCCCCAGGAGCACATAACCATAATCTATTTTCCCACACTGATAACCTGAAACTGCAGGTGATAAATCCTTTAGAATTATGTTCCATTTGCTACTCAAAAAGAGATATCTAACTGGCTCGCATGACCCAGATATTAGTGACTTGTCTGAAATGCTAACTTTCAAAGGGCAAACAAATGAAGAGTAACCAAAATAAAAGATGGAGAAGGAAGAGGAAAACCTGTTTTCAGAGGAAGGAAGTGTTAGTCACTTAGTCATGTCTGACTCTTTGTGACCCCATGGACTGTAGCCACCAGCCTCCTCTGTCCATGGGATTCTCCAGGCAAGAAGACTGGAGTGGGTAGCCATTCCCTTCTCCAGGGGATCTTCCTGATTCATGGGTTGAACTTGGGTCTCCTGCATTGCAGGAAGATTCTTTACCATCTGAACCACCAGAGAAGTAAAGGAAATAACATTTCCAGCTCCTGCAGGGCCTCTCTCTCTTTCTCCTCCCCATCCCAGCCCCCACTGAATGGTACTGTCTCCACTTTCTGAGTCAAAACGTTGAGAGCAATTTCTGGTTTCTCCTTACCCTGACCATCATAATCGTTTACAGGTCACTTGAAGTCCTTTGTAATAGTTCCTTCATCAGCATCCTTTCCCTCCTGTCCATTACTTATGCCATTTTAGTCCAATTGACCTTTTCCTACTCTAAGTAGATGAGTTGGTCCTTACCTCTAGGCTCTCCTTCCAATCCAACCTACTTGCTGCTCTGCAGTTAATTTCCCTGAAACACATGTCTATGATAGTGCCCACAACATCAAGCACAAACAGTAAGAAAAAAACAAAAACAAAAATTCATGATTTGCTTACTAAATAAAATTTCAATACTAGCATTCAAGGTCCTCCAGAATTGAGTTGCAATCCGCATTCCTAGACCTGTATTCCATTATTTTCTTACATCTGCTCAGGCTGTGCAGTGTAGTGTGTGAAAGCTGTTATTATCTCCATGTTAACAAAAATAACACAGAGAGTCAAATATTTCTAAATAAACTGTGTATAAGGGTTAACTTCTGGCACTTCATCAAATATTCAGAAAGACCTCTATTCACAGGTGTTTCTGTGGCCTGGTTTTCTTGCAGAGTACATGTTTCATTCAGGTCTACCACCATAAAAAATGATGGGTGCCTTCTCATGTGTTGTGCAAAGACATGCTTAACTAGTTCATTCTCTAAGCAAAGATTTACATATAGTAAATAGCCTTTTATATTTGAACAAGTCTTTGTTTTACATAGTCTGCTCAAGAAACATTGGTCATGCTTTCAAAATAATTTTTTTCTGTCTTAAAGAATACAGTCTTTATTAAATTTAATAAATATTCATTGAATAAATTAATAAATATTCATTGAACTCTGTGAAATATGCTGTACTAAAAAGGGCCTTCATAAAATTAAAAGATAAACAGGACAAAAACTCTTAAACACTTAAAATCCAGTAAGAGGTCAAGATAACAAATTCTGAAAATCTTTTAAGAAAAATATTTTCATCACTAACATACAGAATGCTATAGTGGCTTAAAGAAAGAACAAGTTATAGCTGGTGCACAAATCAAGGCTTTTTTTGGCAAGGGTGATATTTGACAAAGTCCTGGAAGGAAGGATAGCTAGGGTTTGATAGGCAGAGATGATTCAAGAATACTTTCTAGGCAGAAGAAATATCAAGGATAAATATCAGATAATTCAGAAAGTGTTTGGGTTATCGGGTAGGAACCAGTGTGCCAGGTCAACTGAGCCATAGTGTCCATAAAGCGGGAAGTTGGTGATATAGGTTAGACTCATGTCAGTAGAAAGTCTGGCTGAGGGGTTTAGACTTATGTTCAAAGCAAAGAACCTGTTGTTGTTTAGTCTCTAAGTTGTGTCTGACTCTTTGTGACTCCCTGGCTGTAGCCCACCAGGGTCCTCTGTCCATGGGATTTCCCAGGCAAGAATACTGAAGTGGGTTGCCATTTCCTTCTCCAGAGGATCTTCCTGATCCAGGGATCAAACCTGCATCTTCTACATTATAGGTGGACCCTTTACCACTGAGCTACCTGGGAAGCCCCAAGGAACCTGTTGTGTGTGCTAGTTGCTTAGTTGTGTCTGACTCTTTTCGACCCCGTGGACTATAGCCTGCCAGGCTCCTCTATCCATGGGATTCTTCAGGCAAGAATACTGGAGTGAGTTACCCTTCCCTTTTCCAGGGGATCTTCCCAACCCAAGGATCAAACCTGGGTCTCCTGCATTATAGGCAGATTCTTTACTGTCTGAGCTACCAGGGAACCTGTTAGGTAACACATAAGAAATGTGTGAATGGCATGTTTGAAGAGGATACTCTATAAGGATAGCAGAAGAGAGAAGAAACTGGAAAATTAGGAGGAAAACTAGGAGTCTAGTTCAATTCTGTAAAAGGTAATACACTGGAAGGAGGGAGTCAGAAAGGTAAGCACAAGTGGCATTTTAAAAAGTCTTAACAGGACTTGGCAGTGTATTGAAATTAAAGGAGGACAAGGAAGAAGACTAACATGGACTGAGAAGCTGCATGATCTTGGCATTGGGCTCAACTATCTTGATGAAGGATTCGGGCAAGAGGATCAACAAAGCTTTCCAGATTAGGGAATGAGGAGAATGCTTGTTCCATTAGCTGGAATTGGGAAATTAGGAGGTAGTTTAATTTGGATATGTTGAGCTTGAGGTTCTGGTGGAATATTTAAGTGATGATTTGTATGAGAAATTGAAAATAAGACAAGGGAGCCCAAGAGCGGTGACCAGGTAGGTGACATCGGTTTGGAAATCATCCAGGTAGTTGAGACAGTGAAAGCTGAGGATTCAGTTCAGTCAGTTCGGTTGTGTCCGACTCTAGGCGACACCATGGACTGCAGCATGCCAGGTCTCCCTATCCATCACCAACTCCCCGAGTGCTCAAACTCATGTCTATTGAGTCGGTGGTACCATCCAACCATCTCATCCTCTGTTGTCCCCTTCTCCTCCTGCCTTCAATCTTTCCCAGGATCAGGGTCTTTTCCAATGAATTGGTTCTTCACATCAGGTGGCCAAAGTATTGGCTCCTCAGCTTCAACATCAGTCCTTCCAATGAATATTCAGGACTGATTTCCTTTAGGATTGACTGGTTTGATCTCATTGCAGTTCAATGGACTATCAAGAGTCTTCTCTAGCACACAGTTCAAAAGCATCAATTCTTCTGCTCTCAGCTTTATGGTTCAACTCTCACAGGAAAAACTATAGCTTTGACTAGATGGACCTTTGTCAGCAAAGTAATGTCTCTGCTTTTTAATATGCTGTCTAGGTTGGTTATGACTTTTCTTCCAAGGAGCAAGCATCTTTTAATTTCATGGCTGCATTCACCATCTGCAGTGATTTTGGAGCCCAAGAAAATAAAACCTGTCAGTGTTTCCATTGTTTCCCCATGTGTTTGCCATGAAGTGATGGGACTGGATGCCATGATCTTCGTTTTCTGAATGTTGAGTTTTAAGCGAGCTTTTTCACTCTCCTCTTTCACTTTCATCAGGAGGCCCTTAGTTCCTCTTCGCTTTCTGCCATAAGGGTGGTATCATCTGCATATCTGAGGTTATTGATATTTCTCCTGGCAATCTTGATTCCAGCTTGTGCTTCATCCAACCTGACATTTCTCATAATGTACTCTGCATAGAAATTAAATAAGCAGAGTAACAATTTACAGCCTTGATGTACTCCTTTCCCAATTCAGAACCAGTCTGTGGTTCCATGTCCAGTTCTAACTGTTGCTTCTTGATCTGCATAAAGGTTTCTCAGGAGGCAGGTAAGCTGGTCTGGTATTCCCATCTCTTTCAGAATTTTCCACAGTTTGCTGTGATCCACACAGCCAAAGGCTTTGGCATAGTCAATAAAGCAGAAGTATATGTTTTTCTGGAATTCTCTTGTTTTTTCTGTGATCTAACAGATGTTGGCAATTTGATCTTTGGTTCCTCTGCCTTTTCTAAATCCAGCTTGAACATCTGGAAGTTCTTGGTTCATGTACTGTTGAAGCCTAGCCTTGAGAATTTTGAGCATTATTTTGCTAGTGTCTGAGATGAGTGCAGAGAGAAAGGGTCTCTGTGTGGAGTGTTGATAAAACCTCTTCATCACTGCAAATACTGTTGAATGATTAGGGTATGCCAAGCATCACTTTTCATGTGTTAGTTCATTTATCACAATAAAGGAATCTGTAAACTTTATCATGGATTAATTATAATTAATTCATTATTAATACACAAAGTAAAAAATTAATTTTCCAGAAGTAAAATCTCAGATGATTTCAAGATGTCAGGTACTGTAGAGGGGGCCATAAAACTGGATTTATTTTCTACTGGAATCTGAGTCTTTGACTTTTTACTAAGAGAATTAAATTCATTTGCATTTATAATCATAAATCTTACATGTATATTTGTTTGAAGATTTAGAAATTCATCTTGAATTAACTTAGGCAAAATGAAAATGCATTGGCTCCTGTAACCAGAAGGGGCAAGAGTGCAGCTAGAGATGCCCTGAATCAGAGACTTGAGGCTCCAAGATCCTCTTGCTTTGCTTTCCTTCTTTGCTTCTCTTACTGTCCATACATACCTCTCCACCCATCTTCCCAACTTTATCCTCAAAGTTAAAAAAAAAAAAAAAAACCCTCGTGCACAACTCCTGAACAAACCCTGGAAAAGGAGTATGATGTTCAGGGCTGGGTGGTGAGTGGATGGGGATGGCGAGGTTCTAGGACTGATTTAGCTTAAGTCAGATATTCACGTCTACATAATTAGACCAGGTACATAACATCATGTAAAACAATGTTTTTTCATCTGTAGTGTATGGATAGAGTGGGGATGGCAGATGAGGTTCTTTGCTCAGAAAAATGCATGGGTTCTGGGCAGAAAAAGAGGTAAATGACCATCTTAATTGTTAGAAAAAGCCAAAGGTCTTATTTTATAGTTCCTAAGTTTTAATCCCTTTCCTCTTTTAGACATGGATTGTTAGTTTGTTCTTATAGTCTGAGATAATTAGGAAGGAAGGCATCCTGTTTCAATTAAACCATTCTTAGACTTTTGCCATCTAATTATTAAAATCAAGAGCAACATAAGAACTGTACTCCCCATTATTAAGGATGCAAAACCCAGGGCTCTGATTTCCTTTGGTGAAGCTTCTCCTTTCTCTCCTGTGCTTTCTTTTTTTTTTCCTTTTGGGCGGGGTGGAGCAGGGAAGGTTATTTTAGATTGTAGTCAAAAATTACATCATTATCTTTATATTAAATAGTATAAATCACCTGTTTCAAGTAACTAATTTTATTTCAAATTTATACACTATTTGTAAAAATTCAACTTCTCTCTAGGTATTTAATTTACCTTATTGATTACCCTAATTCCTTTAGCCATCACTTTTATTTTCTTGAATCTAAATTTTTATTAATATGTTGGGATTCTGAAGCAAGCCTTTAGGGCATTTGTTTGGAAAGACAATATGACTTCTATGTTCTTGGATACCTAAAAGTCATTCTATGCCTTTCCTATCTGATAATAAATGGCATAGGTAGCTTAGAGTGGATGGAAAGTCAGTGCCTTTAGTTACTGAGCCATGGTCACTGTGGCAACAAGTAATGAGCAAGAACAAGCTTATTTCATATTTCAAGTCTACTTCACAGATAGGCAGGACTATTTTGTTTCTTAACAAAATCTGACTATATCTTTTATTTTACCATATGTTCATAGACAAGTTTTCTCATATAAGTTTTTTTCCTGGTTAACTAGGAGGCAATTTGGGAGAGATTCTTCATTGTGCCTTTTCTCACAATTTTAGGCAGAAGGTAGACTGCTGGGAGAAATATCAATAACCTCAGATATGCAGATGACACCACCCTTATGGCAGAAAGTGAAAAGGAACTAAAAAGCCTCTTGATGAAAGTGAAAGTGGAGAGTGAAAAAGTTGGCTTAAAGCTCAGCATTCAGAAAACGAAGATCATGGCATCCGGTCCCATCACTTCATGGGAAATAGATGGGGAAAGAGTGGAAACAGTGTCAGACTTTGTTTTTTGGGGCTCCAGAATCACTGCAGATGGTGACTGCAGCCATGAAATTAAAAGATGCTTACTCCTTGGAAGGAAAGTTATGACCAACCTAGATAGCATATTCAAAAGCAGAGACATTACTTTGCCAACAAAGGTTCGTCTAGTCAAGGCTATGGTTTTTCCTGTGGTCATGTATGGATGTGAGAGTTGGACTGTGAAGAAGGCTGAGCACCGAAGAATTGATGCTTTTGAACTGTGGTGTTGGAGAAGACTCTTGAGAGTCCCTTGGACTGCAAGGAGATCCAACCAGTCCATTCTGAAGGAGATCAGCCCTGGGATTTCTTTGGAAGGAATGATGCTGAAGCTGAAACTCCAGTACTTTGGCCACCTCATGCGAAGAGTTGACTCATTGGAAAAGACTCTGATGCTGGGAGGGATTGGGGGCAGGAGGAGAAGGGGATGACAGAGGATGAGATGGCTGGATGGCATCACTGACTCGATGGACGTGAGTTTGAGTGAACTCTGGGAGCTGGTGTTGGACAGGGAGGCCTGGCGTGCTGTGATTCATGGGGAAGCAAAGAGTCGGACACGACTGAGTGACTGAACTGAACTGAAACTGAAGAATAGTACTGTGGTTCTGCAGCTGGGTTTGGCAGCTTCAGAGTCTGAGCAAAGAAAAGACATTAGGGATTCCTAAAGTTGAGGTCTGGCCAAACAGACTATGGCATAAATTTATGTAGTGATGAAAGAGTTCAGTCTAGTGGATATGGAGATAAATGAAGTTCCAGCCAGCAGATATTATGAAGGAGCAGGGAAAAGTAAAACTTGAATTTATTATTTGGACAAATAGGCTTGTGTGCATGTGTAGTTGCTCCGTTGTGTCTGACTCTTTGTAACCCCATGGACTATAGCCCACCAGGCTCCTTTGTCCATGGAATTTTCCAGGCAGGAATACTGGAATGGGTTGCCATTTCCTACTCCAGGGGATCCTTCTGACCCAGGGATCAAACCTACGTCTCTTGCACTTCCTGCATTGGCAGGCAGATTCTTTACACTGCACCACTTGGGAAGCCCAGGAGGTTCAATAGGAGTGAAAGAAACGGATGATTAGAATGATGTGATCAGAACTGAAATGGCAGAATTGAAAATCTCATTGCATCTTAGTTGCTCATATTCTTTTTAATTCAGAGTTTCAGGTTTATCCTACATTCATATTTTATTTGAACCCCATAGTCATTAACAGTTTGATGATACCAGTTCATTGTTGGGTTGTCTTTCCTCCAGTTGTATAATTTTTAAAGTAATTTTTTTCTCTGACTCATACAAATTTGAATTGCTTATTTTTCTATAAGCTAGATTCCTAAGCAGCCTTTCCAGTTTTCTTCATGGAAACATATCTTTGTTAAGAATCAGGGATGAGATACGCATTTTCCCATCTATGAAAAATGCCTCCTCTGTTTTAACTATCCTCCGGTTTTGAATTTTCATTCTCAGTATAACTAATATGCCAAAACTTTGGTAATTATGCATGTGCAGGGAGAACAATGTGTACATCTGTTTTGAAGCAGAGAAGAATTAAAAGGATAGACTAATGTTAACTCCAGCTTAGTAAACACATACTTGCTATGCATGCCACAGAGCATTCAGAATGATGAAAAAGCTCTTCCTGATTCCCTGATTACATAATTGAGCTTTATAATTTATGTTCTACTACATACTCTGCAAAAGATTTCATGGACTGCTTGATTGTGGTTGTGACAAAACCTAAAATCACACTCTAGTGTTTTAATCCCAAATGGTGGTTTTCCCACTATTCCACATTGATCTTGTGTCTTTTTAAAAACTATTATTGAAGTATAGTTGATTTACAATGCTCTTGTTAATTTTTTCTGTACAGCAAAGTGATTCAGTTATACATATATAAACTCTTTTTCAGATTCTTTCCTGCTATGGTTTATCACAGGATACTGAATATAGTTCCCTGTGCTATACAGTAGGACTTTGTTGTTTATTCATTCTGGATATTATAGCTTGTATCTGCTAGTCCCAAACTCCCAATCCTTCCCTCCCCTAGCCCTGGCAACTACAGGTCTGTTCTCTATGTCTCTGAATCTGTTTCTGTTTCATAGATGTGTTCATTAGTGTCATATTTTAGATTCCACATGTACGTGATATCATATGGCATTTGTCTTTCTCTTTCAAACTTACTTCACTTGGTATGCTAACCTCAACAGGCTCATTCATGTTGCTGCAAATGACATTGTTTCATTCTTTTTTATGAGTAATATTTCATTGTATATGTATACCACATCTTCTTTATCCATTCATCTGTTGATGGACATTTAGGTTGCTTCCATGTCTTGGCTGTTGTGAATTACGCTACTGTGAGCATAGGGGTGCATGTGTCTTTTCAAATTATAGTTTGGATATGCCCATGAATGGGATTGCTGGATCCTATGGCAACTCTAGTTTTAATTTTTTGAGGAAACTTCACACTGTTTTCCCTAGTGGCCACACCAATATACATTCCCACCAGCAGTGTAGGAAGTTCCTTTTTCTCCACACCCTCCCCAGCATCATTATTTGTAGACTATTTGATGATGGCCATTCTGATTGGTGTGAGGTGGTAACTCATTGTAGTTTTGATACGCATTTAGAAAATTAAAGGCACATATATTTTCATGTGCCTATTGGCCATCTGTTTGTTTTCTTTGGAGAAATGTCTATTTAGGTCTTCTGTCCCATCTTTGAATTGGGTTGTTTGGTTTTTTGTTATGGAGTTTTATGAACTGTTTGTGTATTTTGAAAATTAAACCCTTGTCAGTCGCATCATGACAGATGCATGTCAGATGGCATCACCAACTCAATGGGCATGAGTTTGAGTAAACTCTAGAAGTTGGTGATGAACAGGGAGGCCTGGCGTGCTGCAGTCCATGGGGTTGTGAAGAGTCGTACATTACTGAGCCACTGAACTGAACTGAACTGAGTCGCATCATTTGCAAATATTTTCTCCATCTGTAGGTTGTTTTTTCATTTTGTTTATGGTATAAAAGTTGTAAAAAAAGCTTATAAGTTAAGTCCCATTTGTTTATTTTTGTTTATTTGTGTCTTATGTGCCTTCCAAGACTGTTACTTCCTTGAGGGAAGGTACTCAGTAAAACTTTGTGGATTAAATTTGTCTGAATCCACGTGTTTAAAATAAAGAGGTTGTGACATGAAGAGTTGGTTCCTATTCCTTTATATTTAAGCACATTTTAATTTCATTAATTAAATATAAAATTTAAATCGATTAAGTATAATATTTATATTTATGTAATATTAAGTATGGTTTTAATTCTGAAGCCAACTGGAAATGAAGGAAGAAAATGTTAATTGGAGTTACTTCTGGATTCAAAATGCTCAATCAGAAAAATACAAATAATACTGGTGAATCGAATCCTCCTTCAGTAAACTATTCTCTCTTCAACTTCATTTCAATTTGAACCTATATAAGCACATCCACACAAGATTATAAAAATTGTGGACATTCACTGAATATGGTTTTATATCTTATTCTCACTTAAACGTTGCATCATGAGCATTCCCTACGTTAGCCGATACAGTTATACAGCTAGCTGTTCATAACTACCTCATATCCCATCTTTCCCCTATTGTTGGCTATGCACCTTGTTTCTAATATTTCTGCTATTGTAAATTATGCTGCAAAGAACACTTTTGCTCAAAAGTCTGTCTGCACCTCTGATTATTTCTCAAGGGTAAATCCTTATATCAGCCAGGGTTTTAGCAGGAAATTGATGACCTATTCCAAATGTTTAATTCAAGAGAGCTTCATGAAAGGACTGATGATTACTAGAGGTGTGGGCAGGGTTAAAACTGGAAATAGAACTGCCTTATGATCCAGCAATCCCACTGCTGGGCATACACACTGAGGAAACCAGAAGGGAGACACGTGTACCCCAATGTTCATCGCAGCACTGTTTATAATAGCCAGGACATGGAAGCAACCTAGATGTCCATCAGCAGATGAATGGATAAGAAAGCTGTGGTACATATACACAATGGAGTATTACTCAGCCATTAAAAAGAATACATTTGAATCAGTTCTAATGAGATGGATAAAACTGGAACCTATTATACAGAGTGAAGTAAGCCAGAAAGAAAAACACCAATACAGTATACTAACACATATATATGGAATTTAGAAAGATGGTAACAATAACCCTGTGTATGAGACAGCAAAAGAGACACCGATGTATAGATCAGTCTTATGGACTCTGTGGGAGAGGGAGAGGGTGGGGAGATTTGGGAGAATAGCATTGAAACATGTATAATATCATGTATGAAACGAGTCGCCAGTCCAGGTTCGATGCATGGTACTGGATGCTTGGGGCTGGTGCACTGGGATGACCCAGAGGGAGGGTAGGGGAGAGAGGAGGGAGGTGGGTTCAGGATGGGGAACGCGGGTATACCTGTGGCGGATTCATTTCGATATTTGGCAAAACTAATACAATATTGTAAAGTTTAAAAATAAAATAAAATTAAAAAAAAAATAAAGGAATCAACAACGAATGGTGAAGCACTCAGGAATTGGCAAACACACCCTTCCCATCCCTAGCCCAAGAGAGAAAAGGGCCACATTTTTACTGGCTCACAAAGAAAGTCTCAACCAAGCAATTAGAGCTGCCCCACAGGAAACCATGACCTTAAATCTGTACTTCTCAAAGTGTGGTCCCCAGATCAGCAGTATCAGCAACACCTGGAAATCTATAAGAAATGCAAATTCTCAGGCCCTTCCCCATTCTACCAATTTGGAAACAAGGCCTCCAAATGATTCTGATTCTCTGAAGTTTGAGAACCACTGGCTTACAGAACAAAGTTGTTCACAAAGCCATGGCAGGAGGGAGGGATCAAGTGATGGGAGGTAAATGTCCTCAGATTTCCTCCGCTTTTCTGCTCTCTCTTCTCCTTCACTGGCTAGACCCAACTAGAAGCTAAAGAGCAAGGGAGCGCAGGGATCTTTCTGTGGACAACATGTAGTAGAACCAAGAACGGTGGAATGGTGACATGGAGGAACAGAAAGAGAAAAACCAGCCACTCCCTAAACCTGAACCACTGGAGAAAAGAATGTAAACATTTTTATACCTTTTAATGTTGTTATTGTTTAGTCACTAAGTTGTACCTGACGATTTTGTGACCACATGGACTGTAGCCCTCCAGGCTCCTCTGTTCATGGGATTTCCCAGGCAAGAATACTGGAAAGGGTTGCCAATTCTTTCTCCGGGGGATCTTCCCAACCCAGGGATCGAACCTGCTTATCCTGAATTGGCAGGTGGATTCTTTACTGCTGAGTTACCAGGGACGCCCCATACCTTTTAATACATGATAGCAAATTTTTTTTTTTTTTTTTTTGGTAAAGTACTCATAAATAAACACCTCTACCAGCACTGCCTCTCTGGTGGAACTCTTGCTAACTTTGAATATGAAATTTTTAAAAGAGTTCCAGTTGTGGTTTTTTGGCCATGGGGCATGTGGGATCTTAGTTCCTGGACCAGCATCCAACCTGTGCCCTCCAGCATTGGAATTGTGGAGTCTTAACCACTGTACCCGGAGAAGGCAATGGCACCCCACTCCAATGCTCTTGCCTGGAAAATCCCATGGACAGAGGAGCCTGGTGGGCTCCTCCATGGGGTCCATGGGGTCACTAAGAGTCGGACACGACTGAGTGACTTCACTTTCACTTTTTGCTTTCATTCATTGGAGAAGGAAATGGCAACCCACTCCAGTGTTCTTGCCTGGAGAATCCCAGGGACGGCAGAGCCTGGTGGGCTGCCGTCTATGGGGTCGCACAGAGTCGGACATGACTGAAGCGACTTAGCAGCAGCAGCAACCACTGTACCACCCGAGAAGTCCCCTGTTCAGGTTTTATAAATTAAAATAGTGTCTTAGTCTTGTTTTAATTTGCATTTTCTCCTTAAAAATGAGATAATTTTTTAAAAATATGTTTTTTACCATTTGCATTCTTCCTGGTTATTATCTAGTTATGTTCTTTGCCCACTTTTCCATTAGGAAATCTTCTAGTTCGATAGTTCTTTTTCAAGAGGAAGATGATTTTTTCTCTCTCTGTCATATTTGTCCTGGGTATATTTCTCAGTTTGTTATTTGTCTTTTATTTTGGATACATGGAAATTTTACATAGTCAAATGTATTAATCTTATTCTTTATGATATATTCTTTGGCTTGATTAGCTCTTTAAAAATGATTTGTTTGAATTGTGATAATGATGGATAAGTTGGCTTCTTTATCAGATTCTTATCACTGCAGTAACAAATTGCCTCATAATTAGTGGCTTAAAAATGATACAAATCTATTATTTTATAGTTCTGAGGGTCAGAAATCCAAAAGGGGTCTTACTGGGTTAAAATGAAGGTGTAGGCAAGGCTGTGTTGTGTCTGGCGGTTGAAGAGGGAAAATCATTTTCTGGCCTCTTTGAGCTCCTAAAGGATACCTGCCTTCCTTGGCCTGTGGTTCTCTTCTCCATCTTCAAAGCGCATTACTCAATCCATGCTTCTGTTATTCCATCTCCTCTGTCTCACTCTCCTGCCTCCCACTTTCCCTTAGAAGGACCCTTTGATCACATTGAGACCACCTGGATAATCCACCATAATCTCATCACCTCAAGATCTTTAACTAAATCACATCTGATTTTTTTTTTTTTTTGCTATGTAAGGTAAAGACTCTCCCTGCAATTCAGGAGACCTGGGTTCAATCCTTGGGTTGGGAAGATCCCCTGGAGAAGGGAATGGCAATCCACTCCAGGATTCTTGGAGAATTCCATGGACAGAGGAGCCTGGCGGGCTATAGTCTATGGGATCACAAAGAGTCAAACACGACTGAACAACTAACACAACACAAGGTAATATATCCACAGATTCTGGGGATTAGGACACAGAAAATCTTTGGGGTCCGTTTTTTGCCTACCTCAGTTCCCACCACCCCATTCTTTTAATAGCATGGTCCAGTGTAGAAACCTACCTAGGTACACTGCCCTTGCTGCTGCTGCTGCTAAGTCACTTCAGTCATGTCCGACTCTGTGCAACCCCATAGATGGCGGCCCACCAGGCTCCCCGGGGCCTAGGATTCTCCAGGCAAGAACACTGGAGTGGGTTGCCATTTCCTTCTCCAGTGCACGAAAGGGAAAAGTGAAAGTGAAGTCGCTTAGTCGTGTCCGACTCTTCACGACCCCATGGTCTGCAGCCTACCAGGCTCCTCTGTCCATGGGATTTTCCAGGCAAGAGTACTGGAGTGGGATGCCATTGCCTTCTCCAACACTGCCCTTACTCTCCTTCAAAAAATATTTTTCAAGCCTGCTTACCAGGTTCAAATTACCTTTTTGTTCAAAAACTGTTTTATTATCCCCTTTCTGTTTTAAATCACCCACAGAATATTAAAGTACCTTGTTGACTGTGGCAATTTTCTCCATAACCCAAAGAGCAGTTTCAGTCACCAAATTCCACTTATTCATAGCTAGTTTTATTTCAGACTTACCATTTGGCTGAATCCCATGAGCTGTATTGAATGTCTAAAGTGAAATTTATTTGTGAAGCCAAACATCTGCCAGGTATTGCACTGTCTCTTATACTTATGGTCACTTCCAATTTCCATCACACTAAAAGCATAAAAAGTCATTTTTACAGGAGTCCATCATATTCCAATATTCACGATTTAAGAAGTAAATCACTATTCATGGGAACGAACGTTTCCTTTTTTACCTACTTAACACTGTGCCTAGTTTTGGGGATATAAACAAAAATAGGACATCATCTTTGCCCTCAAGGGCAAGGGGGAAACGTTCCAATCATATTTTTAAAATCAGAAATGAAATCAGAAGGTCATATGTTTGCCTTTTTTCTTAAGCTCATTGAGCTCTTAGATTCCATGTGGTGTGTATGTATTTGTATATGTTCATTTATATAGGTACTGTATATTCTGAAAAGAGAATGCTGCTGCTGCTGCTAAGTCACTTCAGTCATGTCCGACTCTGTGTGATCCCATAGACGGCAGCCCACCAGGCTCCCCGGGGCCTAGGATTCTCCAGGCAAGAACACTGGAGTGGGTTGCCATTTCCTTCTCCAATGCACGAAAGTGAAAAGTGAAAGTGAAGTCGCTCAGTCGTGTCCGACCCTCAGCGATTCCATGGACTGCAGCCTACCAGGCTCCTCTGTCCATGGGATTTTCCAGGCAGGAGTACTGGAGTGGGGTGCCATTGCCTTCTCCGAAAAGAGAATACGGTGTAGTAAATAAGACACGGGATCAAATCTTTGCTCTACTGTTTATTTGCTCCATGATCTTATATGACTCATTTAACTATGAGCCTTAGTTTCCGTATTTGTAAAATGTAGACAAGAGTACCGACCTCACCGGACTTTGTAAGGATTAAATGAGATAACATGTAAAGCACGTAGAAGAGCCTGGCCAATAAGTCAATCCTCAAATGTGCTGGGTGGAGTCAGAATGTAAAGGAGGGATGGTTTCCTTATATTGCAGAGCGATTAAGCGCAAACACTCTGGAATCAGGCTAGTTGTTTTAAAATCCCAGCTGTCACTGTCATTAACTAGCTGTGTGACTTTGACTGTCAAGTGGAAGCAATCATCATCATCATTATTAGAGAGCTCACCAAGATTATGAGTTAAATACACTAACACATGTAGAATGCTTACAAGCGTGCTTGACACCTGGTAAATGCCATATAATTGTTGGCTATAATTCTATATCTCTCTAAACTTTTAGTTCCTCAAAATAAAATGCTACAGATATATTAGCTATATTAACTAATACACTTCTATTAATTATATTAACTAAACTTATGGTTTCTTAGTATAAGGTATTACGGCTTCTATTATAATGTAATAAAAAGACCAGTCTAATGGGTTGACCCACATTTATAAACACATCTGAATGAACAAGGCACTATTGCTGTGAGCTAGTGTCTTTCTCTGTGAAATGGTCACACTAATCTCTGCCTAACACAAGATTCTTTTATCATTAACTAAGACACAAGGTATCACAGATGACCTGGGTTTGAATCCCGATTACTGGAGATTTTACCTTGGATAGTCATTAACCTCTCTCTTTCCCTTCATTGTATATACATTTTTTTCATTGAGAGAAATTATTTCTACAGCCCTCCCCATAATTCTTGCCAAGGTGGGGGAGAGCTGTTTTCATTTAGGAAAATATCTTAACAATAAGTGGGAAGTGCAAATGGGATCACAGAGCATATACTGAAAGAGGAAATTTTACCTGAACTGTGCGTAGTGGAGAAACAAACAGCTGAGAGATGAGGGAGAATGTATGGGAGGGAAGAGAAGAAAAAAGAGAAGACAAGGCTGGAACCTGGGGAGAAAGCTTGCCAGTGGGAACGGTAAGGTGAACAAATAAAAAACGTGACGGAAAGGGGATGTCTAAGTCTGCGTTTGCATGTCTTTGATTTAACCCCCCTTTTCCAGGATTTCACAAAAATCTCACCTGTCTGTACTTATATGTGAGTGAGTGGTTGGGTCATAAAGAAAAGACCAGCATGGACAGTGAGGTCTACCCTAGAGTCACTTTTTCTGATCTTTATGTGAGGCTAAGAGCGTCACGTGACAATGACAAGTGATTTGAAGTTTCAGGTGGCAGGGAGGAGTAAAAAATCCTTGGTGGCCCAGAGAAGTATCTCTCCTATACCATGTTACAGGAAGGTGGCCTTAGAAGGAGGGAGGCTGTGGAAAGAATTACAGATATCTTCTTCCTAATGTTATGGTAATGGTTAACTGTAAAATACCGGGTTGGCTGAAAAGTATGTTCAGGTATTTCTGTAACTTTTTGGCCAACCAATATGTCACACTTACGGTTCTTGTGATGTGTGCTGTGCTGTTTCGATCAGTCGTGTCTGACTCTTTGCAACCCCATGGACTGTGGCCCACCAGGCTCCTCTGCCCATGCAGATTCTCCAGGCAAGAATACTGGAGTGGGTTGCCATGCCCTCATCCAGGGGATCTTCCCGACCCAGGGGTCAAACCCAGGTCTCCTGCATTACCGTCTGAGCTGCCTGGGAAGTCCTGGGGGTCGTATATAAGGCCTTTTATTTTCTCTTTCTCTCTCTTAATTGATTTAACAAATATGCATAGAGTGCTAAATAAGTGCCAGGCATTCTCCCAGGTCCTGGGAATATAGTAGTGAACAGAACAGACTAAGCTTGCAGAACTTAGTTTTGGGGAGTGTAGAGATGAGAGAGTGTATAAAGTACGTAAGATATGTCAGATGGCGAGAAAGACTACCAATCATAATAAAGCAGGGAGGGGAGATGAAAATGTTGGAGCAGGGTGGAGGAGAGTATGGTTTTAAATAGGAGGGATAGGAAACTTCAATGCAAAGATGAGTTTGAGCAAAGGCCTAAAGGAGGTGAGGGAGCAAGCCTGTCTGGGAGAAAAATATTTCAGGTGGAGAGAATAGTAGATACACAGGCCTTGAGTAGGGAATGTGATGGATGGCCAGAAAGTTGGTGAGGAGCCTGTGTGGCTAGAGTGAAATGATCTAGGGAAGACTTGTAGAAGTCAGAGAGGTAGAGAGTGTATGTGTGGGGACAGGCATAGGTTCCACACACTGACTGCACATTGGAATCACCATGAAAGCCCCAGCTTGATGCTGCCAGTCCTGATGTATTTGGGCTTGGTTAGAACCTTAGCGTGGGTAGGTTTCCAAAGAGCTCCATGAGAGTCTAATGAGATAGGAAGCAGATGCCCACCCCGTCCCCCATCCCAACCCCTGACAGGGTAAAGCAATTGAGGCGATTCATTCCCTATTGACTGAAACTGCAAGACAAGAATAGCAGGACAATTAAGGGAGGAGGCTAGGCTTCCTCAGAGTCAGGAGACCTCGTTGACCACACATGTACAGAAAAGGCTTCTTGGAGGCCACAGGGGAGTTATGTCAAGGGATGTTCTACCCAGACACCTTTTCAATAAAATCCATCTTGGCTAAAAGATGTGTGCACAGACATGGGAGGATCCCAAGATATACCAACTATGGACTATGAACCAGGCAAATCAACATGATTGGTTAAAAGAAACCCAGAAGAAATGCCCCATAAAAGTAATTCAAACTGCTATGAGGGCGCGACTCAGTAACTCTCTCTCTCCCTGAGACCCTTGTGTGTCTATCCATATGTACTGTCCTTTTTTTCCCTCTTAATAAATACTCGCTTCACTACTTTCTATCTTTGTGGAAATTCTTTTCTGCAAGGCTGAAGACCAGGGCCCTTGTCACTGGTCTAGTGGCTAGGATCTGGTGCTTTTACCACAGTAACCTGGCCTCCATCTCTGCCTGGGAACTCAAACCCTGCTCCATGGCCACTCGAGATCACTAATATGCAGCCAGGATTGACAACCACTAATGTGAACAATGTAAGCAACTTCTTACATTCTTCATGAGAGGGAAGGGAGCAGCAGGGTGAATTGTATATTCTGATTTAAACTGTAAGAATCCCTGTCTTGAAAATGTATGCCATCGAGTTATATTCAATGTATCTTTTAAACCACTTGAAATCTCTCTTGCAGTCACATGGATGAATCTAGAGTCAGACAGAGAAGAAATATCATATAAATCCCTCACGTGGAATCTAAAATGTTACAAATGAAGTTACATACAAAACAGAAAGAGATTCACAGATTTAGAGAGTGAATTTATGGTTGCAGGGCAGGGTAAGGGCTGTTTGGGGAAAGGATGAGGGAAGGGATAGTTAGGGAGTCTGGGATGGACATGTACACACTGCTATATTTAAAATGGAAAACCAATAAGAATGTACTATACAGCACATGGAACTCTACTCAATGTTATGTGGCAGTCTGGATGGAAGGGGAGTTTGGGGGAGAATGGATACATGTATATGTATAGCTGACTCCCTTCACTGTTCACCTGAAGCTATCACAACATTGTTAATGGGCTATGCTGCTGCTGCTGCTGCTAAGTTGCTTCAGTCGTGTCGGACTCTATTCGACCCCAGAGACGGCAGCCCACCAGGCTCCCCCGTCCCTGGGATTCTCCAGGCAAGAACACTGGAGTGGGTTGCCATTGCCTTCTCCGGTTAATGGGCTATACCCTAATACAAAATAAAAAGATGGTTTGTTTTTTTTTAAGTTTTCTTTTTAAAAATCTTTTTGAAACCTATGCATGCCTGCATTCTCAGTCATGTCTAACTCTGTGTGACCCCATGAACTGTAGCCCACCAGGCCCCTCTGTCCATGGAATTCTCCAGACAAGGATACTGGAGGGGTTGCCATTCCCTCCTCCAGGAAATCTTCCCTACTCAGGGATTGAACCCAGGTCTCCTATATTGCAGGCAGATTCTTTCCTGACTGAGCCACCACGGAAGCCCTGTATATAAGTATGGCGTTATAAAAATAGAAGATATCAATATTGTAACAAAAAATGCTTCATGTTTAAGGTGTATTTTGGTAAAATTTCTGTTAAACATTATCTTTCAGTTTCTGTTGGAAGTTTATTGAATCTTACCTAGTGAATTAGGGAAGAATATTCGTAGACTTCTGTATATGAGAAGCACAGCTTATCTACAAAATCTTGTCTGAGATTGGAAATTATGCTTATCTGTGACAAACGGAAACTCTAGTAAGGATGGTAAATAACAATGGAGAAGATGGAAGTTAAATGACAAAATCTTTTTAAACTGGGCTAAATGCCATGTATGGCTATTCTCTGTGAAATGGTTTATTGTCATGTCAATTATGTGCCATTTTCAATCTGGCAGTTTTCAAATTGCTTCTCTTTTTTGCAAAAAAAAGAAGAGAAAAGAAAAATTATTCTGTTAATAATGGAAAACATTCTTTTCTGTTCGGGAGTGTTTGAGAAAAGTAGCTATAAAATGTGAATTGCAATACAGTGTTCCAAATATGTAGTAACTGTGGGAACTCTATAAAACTGAAATCCACCCACAGCCTTCCAGAACCTAATAGCCACATCTACCAGGGGAATTATTAACCTTCTCTAATACTCCTGTGGGTGCTTGTATATTTAGTCATGGACTGTAGCCCACCAGGCTCCTCTGTTCATGGGATTCTCCAGGCAAGAATACTGGAGTGGGTTGCCATTTCCTTCTCCAGGGGATCTTCCTGACCCAGGGATCAAACTTGGGCTTCCTGCATTGCAGGCCGACTCTTTGCAGTCTGAGCCACCAGGGAAGATCCTAAGTATGATTTCAAAATATGTATTACTTTAATTTCTCTTAAAATGATTATAATAGAAAAAAGAAAAAGTAGGTTTCTATGATACTAAGGCTGGTAATGCAAACCCACAGCATAAGCTATTTTTATTTCAAAATGGGTAAATGAAATAAGGATGAGTATATTCAGTCTATACAGAAAAAAAAAATTTTTGTTTTAACACATGTTTCTCATCTTTCAATTTTTAATGTTATGTTATGAAAAATGCCAAGCATTTTCAAAACTAAAGAGAATAGTATAATGAACTGGCATATATCCATCACCCAACTTCAACAATTATCTCTGCTTATATTCCTTGTCTTGAAGTCAGTTTTCTCTGATGCTAATAATGCCTCTATTTCTTATGACTAATGTTTGATTGATATACATTTTTCATTTTTTCTATCCTTTTACTTTTAACCTACCTGAGTTTTTATATTTAAAACACTTTTTTTTCATAAGCAGCATTGTTGAGTCTTCCTTTTTTAAAATCCAGTCTGACAATCTCTGCTATTTAAATGGGTATTTAGACTTTTTATAGTTAATGTGATTAAAGATATAGTTAGCTTTGTGCTGTGCTTAGTTGCCCAGTTGTGTATGACTCTTTGCAACCCCATGAACGATAGCCTGCCAGGCTCCTTTGTCCATGGAATTTTCCAGGAAGTTTGCTATTTCCTATTCCAAGGCATCTTCCCAAACCAGGGATCGAAACCACGTCTCTTGTGTCCCCTGCATTGACAGGTAGATTCTTTTCTTATCACTGCACCACCTGGGAAAGCCCCTTAAGTTAGTTTTAAGTCTACCATTTTGCTATTTGTTTTCTACTTATTATATCTATTCTGTTTTCATTTCTCCCCTCTTTTAGATTATTTCTAGTATTCTATCTCCACTATTATTTTATTAACTGTACCTCTTTGTTTTATTTATTTTTTACTGTTTTTCCTAGGATGTACAACATTCATCTATAACTAAGCACAGTCTACCTTCAAATAATACTTACCTCTCCATGTATGCTAAAGAAAGTAATAAGACTATACTTCAGTTTCTTCCCTCTCATTCTTTGTGCTATTGCTGTCATACGTCTTACTTTTATATATTATAAACTTTGCAATACTTTATTACTATTTTTGCTTCAAAGAGTCAGTTGCTTTAAAGGAATTTTTAAAAGAGAAAAGATTATTTTGTATTTATCCTCATATTTAGCTTTTCTGATTTCCATCTTATATAATCTTCCTTTTGTATTTTTTGTATCAGATTTTTGATGACAAGTTTTCTCAACTATTGTTTAAAAAGTTTTTGTTTCATTTTAATTTATTAAAGAACATTTCCAATGAATATAGCATTCTAGGTTGGTGTTGTTTTCAGCACTGTAAAATCCGTTCTCTTCTAGCTTGAATTGTTTCTAAAAAGAAGCCTTAAGCTTATTCCTCTATAAGTAATGTGTCTTTTACTCTCTGCCTTCTTTAAAGTTTCTTTTCTTTATCACGTGGTTTCAGCAGTTTGGTTAAGATGTGCTTTAGTGCAGTTTTCTCTGTTCATCTTGCTTGGGATTTGTTGAGCTTCTTGAATCTGCTCATTTACAGTTTTCATCTAATTTGGAAATATTTTAGACATTCTTTTTTCAAATAGTTTTTTCTTCCTCCTTTCCCTATGTCTTTCTGAAACTTTAATTACATATATGTAAGGCTGCTTAATATTGTTCTACAGACATTGAGGCTGTATTTTGTTTCAGTCTTTTTCCTTTGTGTTTCAGTTTAGAAAATTTCTAGTGCTATGTCAAGTTTATAGAAAACTACTATAATGTCTAATCTGATTTGAAGCCTATTCAGTGAATTTTTTTATTTTAGATATTGCACTTCTCAGTGTATTAGTTCCAGTTGTATCATTTTTATAGCTGCCATCTCTTGCCTCATTATATTTATGTTTTCCTTTAAACCCTTGAGCATGTTTAAAGTAGGTGCTTAAAAGTAGTTATCTGTGAATTTCATCATTTCTTACTCTTCTTTTATTGATTCATTTGTCTTCTAGATTATGTATTACCTTCTCCTGCTTCTTCACACATCTAGTAATTTTTTTATTGGATGCTGGACATTATGAATTTCAGGTTTTAAATGTCAGGATTTAAAAAAAATTTTTTTTAAGGGTTGAGTCTTGTTTTTGAAGAGAGTTAACTTGCAGGTTAGTTCAATCCATTTGAATCTTGTTGTTAAGCTTCATTAGAGTGGAAAGTGAAAGTGAAAGTTGCTCAGTCGTGTCCAACTCTTTGTGACCCCATGGACTATACAGTCCATGGAATTCTCCAGGCCAGAATACTGGAGTGGGTAGCCTTTCCCTTCTCCAGGGGATCTTCCCAACCCAGGGATCAAACCCAAGTCTCCCGCATTGCAGGCAGATTCTTTACCAGCTGAGCCACAAGGGAAGCCATTAGAGTGGATCTGGAGTAATATGTATACTAGAGCTAGTTTAACCCCGCCATTAAAGGATTATCCTTCTGGCACCAAGTGCTTCAAGTGTTCAGTGAAGTCTCTACAATTTGGTTGATTGGAGCTCAAATATCTCCCTGCTCTGCATCAGCTCTGGGAACTTTTAAGGTTATTGCTTCTGAGTAGATCCTTAACCAGCCTTGTGAAGTTACTCCCTGTGGATTTTCAGCTTAATAAGGGAACTTCTTGGAGAAGGTGATGGCACCCCACTCCAGTACTCTTGCCTGGAAAATCCCATGGACGGAGGAGCCTGGTGGGCTGCAGTCCATGGGGTTGCTACAAGTCGGACACAACTGAGCGACTTCATTTTCACTTTTCACTTTCATACATTGGAGAAGAAAATGGCAACCCACTCCAGTGTTCTTGCCTGGAGAATCCCAGGGATGGAGGAGCCTGGTTTGCGGCCATCTATGGGGTCCACAGAGTCGGACACGACTGAAGCAACATAGCAGCAGCAGCAAGGGAACTTCTGCAAACATTTCTTGAGCTTCCTCCCAACCCCACAATCTCTCTTCTAAGTTCTTTGCTTCACAAATTCCATCTGCCTTGATCTCCCCATCTCTGTTTCCCCAGAGACTAACTTGCTCTGCTTGAATTCCCTTTCTCTACTCCATAGTCAGGAAAGTGCCTTCAGAAAAACATCCAGAGCGATCTTGGGCTTTCTTTTTTTTTAGGGTTTACAAACTTAACAATTCCTATCATTCAGTGTCTTAAAACAGTTGCTTCTTATATTTTGTCCACTTTCCTCGTTGTTTGCAAAAGAAGGACAAGTCTAGCACCAGTTACTTCATCATAGCAGCAGAGGAAGTTTCAGTTCCAATAATTATCTACTCACAGCCAATTGTGTTTCATCTATACCTCTATCTCCACTGCCACCCCTCCAATTTTCAATTGATGATGAATGGGACAATCACAACTACAATTTTGAGTAAATATAACAGGAGTGCCACTTGAAGGTTGATGATGTACCACTATAATAGATACTGTAATAGAATGTATGGTATCAGCATTGGAGGCTTCATCTTGCCTTCAAACCCATGGTTCAACTTATGGTCAATAAAGTACAGTTTGGTTTTTTCAATTTTTTAATCATTTGACTTCACACTCAATCCCAGTGTCAATTATTGTAAGCAAATTTAATGAAGTGACATTTATTTGATTCTTCTTTTAGCCAACATGCTGAAAATGAATTACAGATTCTTAGCACAGGTATCAATTAATGATTATCTGAACCATATATCCTTATTACATATTCATATAACTTAATTGGTTAAATCATTAGATAAGAAAATATAAAAAGCTAGTAATTCATCATTTTGACATCTATTATTTGAATATTATCCAAATTAAGGCATTTATTAATGTTCCTTCCTTAACTGTTTTAATCACCTACAATAAGTGAACTAAACATTTCTACATGTTAAAATTTCCCAAAGCAGTTTCAGAAGGCTGAAGAATAAATACTGTAAATGGCAAAAGGTCTTTAACACCCCAATCCAAACATTGACTAATTGTAAACACCTTATAAAAATACAAGAGACTTGTATTTTCTCTTGTAGAAGTAATATTATAGTACACTTTTCTTCTAGCAAAAAAAAGATTTTTTGTTTTTTGCTTTCTTAGTAAACTCACGAGGTTGTATAATGTGAGTCCTAGTAATTTATTTTATTTTACTTTAGAGTTGTAACATAGCAGTGAGTGGAAAAGCTGAAGAATTCACAGCATTTTTCCATTGAAGCACAAAACTAGTGAGGCTGTATAATGTAGTAAATTATCACTAGAATTAAGTGGCTAGATTTTAATCCTAACTGCCAATAACTTGCCAGCTTTGATTGAGATGTAGTTCATTCACTGTCATGAGTCCTATAAAGAGGAGTTTATATCTCTGCACGTATCTGACACTATGCAGAAGACTGAGGAGAATGAGGAGTTTAGTCACTGGAGATGTGAACTGTGGAAACTTAGATACGATCAGGGTGTCTATGGCTTAGTTCAGTGGTTCTCAACACTAAGACCCAACATTGCCATTTTGGTTGTTTATTTTCTGTGCTTTGTTTGTGGTTTTCTCCCCCCAGTTTTTAAACATTTAAAAATACACATACAGTAAAGTTCAACCTTTTTTGGTATGCATGTCTGAGTTTTAACAAATGCATGCAGTCATATAGTAGTCTCTACCACAGTCAAGAATCAAAACAGTTAACACTGTCCCCAAGAAGTTCCCTCTTGATGCCCGGTTGTAATTAAACCTTTCTTGGAACCCCTAGCCTCTGGCAACCATTGATGTATCCCCGATTTTCTAGAATGTCACATAAATAGAATTACATAATATATAGCGTGCTGCTGCTGCTGCTAAGTTGCTTCAGTCGTGTCCGACTCTGTGCGACTCCATAGAGGGCAGCCCACCAGGCTCCCCTGTCCCTGGGATTCTCCAGGCAAGAACACTGGAGTGGGTTGCCATTTCCTTCTCCAGTGCATGAAAGTGAAAAGTGAAAGTGAAGTCGCTCAGTCGTGTCTGACTCTTAGCGACCCCATGGACTGCAGCCTACCAGGCTCCTCCATCCATGGGATTTGCCAGGCACGACTACTGGAGTGGGCTGCCACTGCCTTCTCCAATATATAGCCTAGACTGACACAAAGTTGCCTTTTTATTGGGTCTGCCAAAATGTTCATTCAGGTTTTTCTGTAACATCTTATGGAAAAACCCAGTGAACTTTTGGCCAATCCAATGTTTTAGATATTTTGTTATTCTTACATTATGATCCTTAAATAAAATCCAAATGGATGTTTGCATCTACTTTAATGAAAAGTTTGGTTTTAAGGGAAATAAGAAGATAAGAAGGTATTATATATAAAAATATAGGGAAATGAAAAAAGCAGAGGTGTTATGTGATTTTTCCAAAAGGTGAATAATTCTTGGTAAAGATCCAAACAAAACCAAATACAGTGTTACTTTTCACAGAATCTCACTACTCCCAGTAGTTGCACTTCTGGAAATTCAGTGTATATTAAAACTGTATGTTTATATGTAGAATGGAGCTAGGTTTCTCGGTTCAGATAATTATAAGAGGCTTTCATCTACGTGAATCTCCAATGCAGTCATCAAAAATACGTAGACTCTGGGACAGTTCATGTGTCGTTGGGTCTTGTGCATAGCAGGACATCTGCTATCCCTGCTCACACCCTTTAAGAGCCCAAAGTGCCCTCCAACTGTTGTAATAACCAAAAGCTTCCCCACAAGGCATTTCTAAAATGCCTCCCAGTGGATGGCAGTGGAGACTCACTGGCCAAGATTAAGTAACTCATGCCAGCCAAGACTCTCAGTGGAGATACCCATTCACAGATCTTCTGATTACCAGGTGAATTCTGCATATACCTTCATACTTGGAAAGGGAAGTCTTAGAGTGCTGACTTTTATATTCTAGTTTCCAAAAATAGATTCCCCATGTTAGAGATTAACAGATTATCATTTTGGTTTATCCCAGTTCTGTTTTGAGTTTGTTTAGCCTGAAACAGTCTCTGAAAACCTAATCAACTTGAAAGTGACAAAATTAATTTCCTATTTCGTACCTAACTCTGCCAAAGTATTTTTCCTTCAATAGGTCTTACTTTCACAATTAATTAATCTCCCTTGAAAATTTTGAATGTGTCCTTTCAAAACTTCACAAGTGCATATTTTTTAAAGTTACTACATGCAAAAATCTGTTTTGCCTTAGTTGTTGTTTAGTCAATAAGTCGTGTCTGACTATTTTGCGACTCCATGAACTCTAACCCGCCAGGCTCCTCTGTCCATGAGATTTTCCCAGGCAAGAATACTGGAATGGGTTGCCATTCCCTTTTCCAGGGGGTCTTCCTGACCCAGGGATCAAACTCACATCTCCTGCTTGGCAGGCAAATTCTTTACCACTGAGCCACCTGGGAAACCCAATTTTTTTTTTTTTTTTTGCCTTAGTATATTACATAAATGAAGCCAGTCACATAAACTGGCACTGTTTGATTGTGATTATTTCCATGAATGGAAAGAAAAGGTGTTATGTTCAAATGATCCAGAGAAAAATGCCTCAAGAAACTTGCGTATTCTCAGGAATGAATGCAAGAGAGAATTCAACCCTTATTATGGTTTTAAACAAGGCAACTTCCACAATATATTTTATAAAAGCCTTGGTAAATGTTTTTTAATTATGAAGAGAGTTTTTTCTTAGGTGAGAAGGGTTTTTAGAGTCATGATGTTTTCTGAGATACTAGTTGATGCTGCTAAGTTCTTGCAGATTCTGAAGCTAGACCTGTGTCCCCATTGTCTATTAATGGTAATGTTTTTATTGCAATAACCAAAGGGCAGAGCAAAGTTTCTTCTTGGGGCCAAAGTTATATAGCTTCATATACATTAGTGATAAATATTCAAGACATTTATGCCATTAGAATAACCTCTGTTGAGAGTAAAGTTTTGCAGACAGTCTGTAGTAACTTGGAAGAAGCTAGTAATTTACAGGAGAGAGCCATTTGGATCCAAATATTTTATTAAATCTTGCCATGTATATTTTACAGATGCTCACGAAATACCTATTATATTTCAGAGACTTTAAAGCCAGAAACATTCCTTAAACTAAATCTGAGTTGAAGTAGCTAATCAAACAAAGCATCCTCAAATATTCAGTTGATGGGTGTAGGGAAGGGAGGACTCTGTTCTGTTTCCACAATCTGTATTTTTTCCATTACTCCACATTGCCTCCCAAGTGGTACTAAGGTGAAATTTTGTGGGACTATAAATATATTGTAAACAAGGCTCCACTCAGCATTCAGTCCCTTGGTATTCTTGCATAAATGAGAACAGTCTTTGTAAAACCTGATTTTAATCAAGCTTGTTGATAGCTAACCTCAAATGATGCTATTGCAGACTCTCAAATAGTCGTTATTTGCAGAGGCACATGACATTTTGATTCAATCTCTTTGCTTGGGGCAAAAAAACCCATTAAATATTTTTCAAACCAGTGAAATAGCTTTACTGCTTTTTCTTATTAATACACCTTTATTGTAAAGGTCCTAGATAATAGAACTAAACAAGATAAAGAAGAAAGTGAAAATCTGTGATGAAGTAATCATTTAATCACTGTTAACATAAGTAGTGTCCAGATATACACAAATATGTTAACATGCATAGACATATTTTAAACCATTCTATAATTATACTGTTGAGAATACCATGATCACCCATGCTTTTTTCATTTAAAATAATGAGTACTTCTTTTTATGTCAACAAATTCCATTAGACCCCCTTTTTTTGGCCACACCACCCACGGTGTGCAGATCTTTGTTCTCCCACCAGGGATGGAACCCATGCAGGGAAAGCATGGAGCCTTAACCACTGGACCTCTAGAGAAATCCCAGACCCCATTTTAACTTGCACCAAAGGAGTCTACTGTGTGGTCATTTGTTCAGTTTTGATGAAAATTATTTCTAGTTCTTTAATATAGTAAAGTTAATCAAGAACATTCGTGTTCATGTATGTCTCATTCCTATCTAGTTATTTCATCAATTCTCAGAAGTAAAAATTTTTGTTAAAAGAATATGCCTATCTAAAACGTTAATGTGCTCATTACATGCAGAGTCTAAAAAGACATATGTGTGAAATCTAAAAAGACAATACAAAGGAACTTATTTACAAAATAGAACAGACTCACAGACTTAGAAAACAAACTTACGGTTTTTGGGGCAGGGAAAGAATGCGGGGAAGGGATAGTTGAGTTTGGGAGGGACATATACACTCTGCTATATTTAAATTGGGTAACTGACTTCACTTTCACTTTTCACTTTCATCAACTGGAGCAGGCAATGGCAACCCACTCCAGTGTTCTTGCCTGGAGAATCCCAGGGATGGGGGAGCCTGGTGGGCTGCCGTCTATGGGGTCACACAGAGTCGGACACGACTGAAATGACTTAGCAGCAGCAGCAACCAACAAAAACCATGTATAGCACATGTTCCATATATAGCACATGGAACTCTCCTCAATGTTATGTGCCAGCCTGGATGGGAGAGGGGTTTGGGGGAGAATGGATACATGTATATATATGTGGCTGTCCCTTCACTGTTCACCTGAAACTATCACAACGTTGTTTTGTTTTGTTTTAGCTGGAGGCTAATTACAATTTTGTCACCACAATTTTTGCCATACATCGACATGAATCAGCCACGGGTTTTTTGGCTATACCCTAGTACAAAATGTTTTTCGTGTTAAAAAAAAAAAATTAAAAAAGAAAAAAATTTGATGTGATCATTATATGTGGAATCTAAAAAGACATGATACAAATGAACTTATCTGCAAAATAGAAACAGAGTCACAGACTTAGAGAACAAACTTACGGTTGCCAGGGTGGGAGCGAATGGGGGGAGGGGATAGTTAGGGAGTTTGGGATAGACATGTACACACTGCTGTATTTTAAATGGATAACCAACAAGGACTTACTGTACAGCACAGAGAACTCTACCCAATGTTATGTGACAGCCTGAATGGTAGGCAGTTTGAGGGAGAATGGATCCATGCATATTATGGCTGAGTCCCTTTGCTATTCACGTGAAACTATCACAACATTGTTAACTGGCCATACTCACATACAAAATTAAAAGTTTAAATAAATAAATAAACGTTGATATGAGATACCATATAACTCTCTGGAAAGACTGCACCAACTCCTAACCCTTGCAACAGAGAATGCTATCAATCATTTCCATCTTTTCTTTCAGTTCAGTTCAGTTCAGTTCAGTCGCTCAGTCATGTCCGACTCTGCGACCCCATGAATCGCAGCACGCCAGGCCACCCTGTCCATCACCAACTCCCGAGTTCACTCAGACTCACGTCCATCGAGTCAGTGATGCCATCCAGCCATCTCATCCTCTGTCATCCCCTTCTCCTCCTGCCCCCAATCCCTCCCAGCATCAGAGTCTTTTCCAATGGATCAACTCTTCGCATGAGGTGGCCAAAGTACTGGAGTTTCAGCTTTAGCATCATTCCTTCCAAAGAAATCCCAGGACTGATCTCCTTCAGAATGGACTGTTTGGATCACCTTGCAGTCCAAGGGACTCTCAAGAGTCTTCTCCTACACCACAGTTCAAAAGCATCAATTCTTCCTCGCTCAGCTTTCTTCACAGTCCAACTCTCACATCCATACATGACCACAGGAAAAACCATAGCCTTGACTAGATGGACCGTTGTTGGCAAAGTAATGTCTCTGCTTTTGAATATGCTATCTAGGTTGGTCATAACCTTTCTTCCAAGGAGTAAGCATCTTTTAATTTCATGGCTGCAGTCACCATCTGCAGTGATTTTGGAGCCCAAAAAAATATCTAACACTGTTTCCCCTGTTTCCCCATCTATTTCCCATGAAGTGATGTGACCAGATGCCATGATATTCGTTTTCTGAATGTTGAGCTTTAAGCCAACTTTTTCACTCTCCTCTTTCACCTTCATCAAGAGGCTTTTTAGTTCCTCTTCACTTTCTGCCATAAGGGTGGTGTCATCTGCATATCTGAGGTTATTGAGATTTCTCCCGGCAATCTTGATTCCAGCTTGTGCTTCTTCCAGCCCAGCGTTTCTCATGATGTACTCTGCATAGAAGTTAAACAAGCAGGGTGACAACATACAGCCTTGACGTACTCCTTTTCCTATTTGGAACCAGTTTGTTGTTCCATGTCCAGTTCTAACTGTTGCTTCCTGACCTGCATACAGGTTTCTCAAGAGGCAGGTCAGGTGGTCTGGTATTCCCATCTCTTGAAGAATTTTCCACAGTTGATTGTGATCCACACAGTCAAAGGCGTCAGCAAAGTCAATAAAGCAGAAATCGATGTTTTTCTGGAACTCTCTTGCTTTTTCCATGATCCAGCAGATGTTGGCAATTTGGTCTCTGGTTCCTCTGACTTTTCTTTTTTATTATTATTATTATTTTTTTTTTAAATTTTATTTAACTTTACAATATTGTATTTGTTTTGCCATATATTCCTCTGACTTTTCTAAAACCAGCTTGAACATCTGGAAGTTCACAGTTCACACATTGCTGAAGCCTAGCTTGGAGAATTTTGAGCATTACTTTACTGGCGTTTGAGATGAGTGCAATTGTGCGGTAGTTTGAGCATTCTTTGGCATTGCCTTTCTTTGGGATTGGAATGAAAACTGACCTTTTCCAGTCTGGTTAAAGGGAATATCTCATTGTTTTTATTTGCATTTCTGCAATTACCAGCAAAGTTAGATATCTTAAAATGCTAAACTGCTGCTGCTGCTGCTGCTAAGTCACTTCAGCCGTGTCTGACTCTGTGCGACCCCATAGACGGCAGCCCACCAGGCTCCCCCATCCCTGGGATTCTCCAGGCAAGAACACTGGAGTGGGTTGCCATTTCCTTCTCCAAGGCATGAAAGTGAAAATGAAAGTGAAGTCGCTCAGTCGTGTCCGACTCTTAGTGACCCCATGGACTACAGCCTACCAGGCTTCTCTGCCCATGGGATTTTCCAGGCAAGAGTACTGGAGTGGGTTGCCATTGCCTTCTCCAAAATGCTAAACTACTATAGTTTAAAAAAAAAATGTTATTGAAGTTTAGTTGACTTACAATGTTGTGTTAATTTCTGCTGTACAACAAAGTGATTCGTTACACATACATATCTATATTCTTTTTCATATTCTTTTCTATTGTGGATTATCACAGCATATTGAATATAGTTCCCTGTGCTATACAATAGGACCTCATTGTTTATCCACTCTATATATAATAATTTGCATCAGCAAATCCCAAACTCCTAATCCGTCCCCTCACCTCCCCTCCCCCTTGGCAACCATAAGACTGTTCTCTGTGTTTGTGAGTCTGTTTCTAGTTTGTAGATATGTTCATTTGTGTCATATTTTAGATTCTATATAGAAGCAATATCGTATGATATTTGTCTTTCTCTGTCTTACTTACTTCGCTTAGTATGATAATCTCTAGGTCCATTCATGTTGCAAATAGCATTATTTCATTCTTTTTATGGCTGAGTAATATTCCATCATGTGTGAATATTTTGGTTGGTTCCATGTCTTTAAATGGCCATAGTGTTTAATTTATTTGTATGTGTATGTCAATTCTCTGGAGTTTTGCCCGTATTTGCCATTTTTCTATTGGAAAGTCATCACTTTTTAAAATTTTGGCAAGAATTGTCTTTGTTAAGGATTTATGTATATGGGAGTTGAACTATAAAGAAAGCTGAGTGCCAAAAATTGATGCTTTTGAACTGTGGTGTTGGAGAAGACTTTTGAGAGTCCCTTTGACTGCACGGAGATCCAAGCAGTCCATCCTAAAGAAGATCAGTCCTGGGTGTTCATTGGAAGGACTGATGCTGAAGCTGAAACTCCAATACTTTGGTCACCTGACGCGAAGAACTGACTCATTCGAAAAGACCCTGTTGCTGGGAAAGATTGAAGGCAGAAGGGGATGACAGAGGATGAGATGGTTGAATGGCATCACCAACTCGATGGACATGAGTCTGAGCAAGCTCCAGGAGTTGGTGCTGGACAGGGAAGCCTGGTGTGCTGCAGTCCATGAGGTCGCAAAGAGTCGGACATGACTGAGTGACTGAACTGAACTGAAGGATTTTAACCCAGAATTTCCCTCAGGATATCATTTACCTTTTAATATTATTTCTTATATCCCTGAGATATAGATATAGATATGATTTTATATATATATGAATATAAATATATATATATGTATCTACATAGGTAAAGATACATATATATATATCTTATATATGTATCTTTCATACATATATATGATATATATCCATGTATATCTTTAGAATGTTAGTTTAGAAAGATTGCCAAATGCTCACCTATATTTTTTTCTAGAATGTTTGCAAACTATCAGACCCAAGATCTTCTTTTCCCAAGTGGTGTGCAAACTAGATGTCTTCACCCATCCTGTCAGTTCTTTGCCATCCCCCAACCTTACTAAACAGAAAGACTCCAGGAAGGAAGGAGTGAGGATTATCTTGTGGGGGTGACTGTACCATTCTTAGTAGTTCTACAACAGCCCTCTCAAAAGGATGAGTGAAAGTGGTATGTTTGCTTCTGCTCTAGGCAAAATGGCCTCATCAAAGTTCTATGTCAAAACTGTTCTGCTTTCTTTTTCTTCTTTTTGTTTTTTTTTGAGGCTCATTCTGAAAAAAAGCTCCTTCATGTAGTATTTGTTACCCATGGAATTTTCTGTTGCTTCAGGAGTCTGTATTCTAGGATGCCTGTGTCTGTGATGACTTTCAGATGAGATTAGAATTCATAAGATTAGCAAATAAACTGGAAAGAAGAATCAAGGGAGGAAGGTTCATAGTGCTCTGGAGACTTCAGAGATCAGTGATCACAAGAAAATCCTCCCAGTCCTCTGTCCTGAGAACAGCCTGGGACGTACAGGTGAGGGCAGGCAGGCATCTTAGTGATTCAGGCCACTGCTGCTGGAGCTCCTACAATACTAGCTATGAGTAGGGCTTTGCAGATTACGAAGTGCTTTCACATGAACTATGTAGTTATTGTCGAAACAACATATTTGTGTTCTGTCGTCCTTCTCAGCTCTCTGTCTCTTGCCTGAGAAAGTTACATTCCTGGATGGGTCCAACCTCTCTGTCCATCTCAAATTCAACTCCCAGCTCCGACTTCAGACCCCAGTGCCTTCCTTCCTGTCATGATTTCTCATACAGGATGTGTCTTCACAGACTGGGTGGAGTTGTAACTAGGAGTTTCACTGGGACCTGCTTCTTTAATAATTTAAAAGGCCATAGTCAAAAAAATAAAAAAAAAAAAATAAAAATAAAAGGCCATAGTCAGAGCTCTATGTGACATGAACACAGACTTGGGAATTAAACTTTCCTGAGGTTGTTTGGCTCGGTGGAGTTTTCACTGCTTGACCTTATACAAGTTACCTAACCTCATTGAGCCTCTTCTATAAACATGCACAGTGACTCCCTGACAGAACTTTTGTGAGGAGTAAATTAATAAAACAGATGCTTCATACATAGAAGTGGCTAACGTGACAGTTAGTGTCCTCCATTTCTTTCACAAGAATCCATAGCTACTGTTTCAGCAATAATTTTCAATATTTAAGTAACTTTTTGGTTGTAGAAATGTTAGAACATAACAATAAGCAAATAAAATTAAAACAAGCAAAAAGAAGAAAGGAAAAATAAGTGAAGAAAATAAAAACTTGAGAGAGCTACTATTAACATTTTAAGATTACATTAAATATATTCACATTGAAAGTAAAAGTTGCTTAGTCATGTCTGGCTCTTTGTGACTTCATGGACTGTCCATGGAATTCTCCAGGCCAGAATACTGGAGTGGGTAGCTGTTGCCTTCACCAGGGGATCTTCCCAACCCAGGGGTTGAACCCTGGTCTCCCTCATTGCAGGCAGATTCTTTACCAGCTGAGCCACCAGGGAAGCCCAAGAATATTAGAGTGGGTGGCCTATCCCTTCTCCAGTGGATCTTCCCCACCAGGAATTGAACCAGGGTCTCCTGCATTGCAGGTGGATTCTTTACCAGCTGAGCCACCATATTCACATTATGGTGCAGTTATTACCACTGTCCACCTCCAGAACTTTTCATCATCCCAGACTGAAACTTTGTACCCGTTAAACTGGAATATCCCCTGGAGAAGGGAATGGCAAGCCACTCTGGTATTCTTGCCTGGAAAATTCCATGGACAGAGGAGCCTGGTGGGTTACAGTCCATGGGGTCACAAAGAGTCAGACACGACTGAAGGGACTTAGCACCCATGTGTGTATTCTGCTAAATATTTTATAATTTTGTTTTTATATGATAATTCTTAGTAAATGTTTTATTGAAATGTACACATAGAAAAGTGCACAAATCATAAGTATTCAATTTAACAAATTTTTACAAAATAAACATTCCCATGTAGCTAACATCCAGATCAAGAAACAAAACATTAGCAACACCCTGAAGCACCTTTAATAGCCACTTCCAATCATTACCCGCTTCCAAAGTCAATCCCTTCCCTATTTTGACTTCTAGTATCATGGATAGTGTTTCCTATTTTGAGATTTTTAGTAAATGGAATCCTGCAGTATGCACCCTTTGGGCTTATTTAGCTCAACCTGAGGTCTTCAGAAGTCATCTGTGTTGCATGTAATTGTTGTTGTTGTTCAGTCGCTCAGTCATGTCCAACTCTTTGTGACCCCATGGACTGCAGCATGCCAGGCTTCCCTGTCATTCACTATCTCCTAGAGTTTGCTCAAACTCATATCCATTGAATCAGCGATGCCATACAACCATATCATTCTCTGTCGTCCCCTTCTCCTGCCTTCAATCTTTCCCAGAATCAGGTCTTTTCCTATGAGTTGGTTCTTCGCATCAGATGGCCAAAGGATTGGAGCTTTGGCTTTAGCATCAGTCCTTCCGATGAATTCAGGACTGATTTCCTTTAGGATTTATTGGTTTGATCTCCTTGCAGACCAAGAGACTCTCAAGAGTCTTCTCCAACACCATTGTTCGAAAGCATGAATTCTTCGGCACTCAGCCTTCCTTATGGTCCACATCTCACATGTGAGATGTACATCACATCTCACATCTGTACATGACTACTGGAAAAACCATAGCTTTGACTATATGGACCTTTGTCGACAAAGTAATGTCTCTGCTTTTTATACGCTGTCTAGGTTTGTCATAGCTTTTTTCCGAGGAGCAAGCATCTTTATTTCATGACTGCAGTCACAGTCCACAGTGATTTTGGAGCCCAAGAAAATCAAGTCTGTCACGGTTTCCATTTTTTATCCATCTGTTTGCCATGAAGTGATGGGACCAATGTCATGATCTCAGTTTGCATATTCTCATTGCTGTGTAAGTAGTCCACTGTACCAATAATAATAGCTGATTAATTCATTCCACTGTTGATATTTGAGTTGTTTTCACTTAGGGGCCAAGATAAATAGAGCATGCCTTTTTTTACTATTAGTATTTATTTGTTTACTTGGCCACACCGTGCCTTGTGGCATGTAGGAGCTTGATCAGGGATGGAACTCATGCCCCTGTAGTGGAAGCTCAGAGTCCTAACCACTGGGCCACCAGGAAAGTCCAGAATACTGCATGTCTTTGGATGAATAGGTGCACATTTTTTTTGTTGTTGGGCTTCTCCATAGAAGTGCAATCACTGAGCCTTACTAGTATTTCCAGTTTTCCAAAATAATTGTACTAATTTATACTTTCACCAGCAATATATGTTTCACTTCTTCACCAGCTTCACATAGTCTTTTTTTTTTTTTCATTTTAACCATTCTGATGACATGAATTGGTTTCACTGTAGTTTTGATTCCGTGATTGCTAATGAAGTTCAGCAGTTTCTCTTGTGTTAATTAGCCATTTAGATATGCTCTTTTATGAAGTGCTTATTCAAGCCTTCTGACCATTTTTCTACTGGATTGTTTGACCTTTTTCTTACTAATTTATAGAACTTGTTTACATATTCTGGATAAGAGTCATATATGCCCAAGTACCTTATCTCACTTTATAGCTTGTCTTTTCACTCTCAGTGCTATCCTTTGATTAAAAAATACTTCTTAATTTTAATATCACCCAATTTACCAATTTTTTTCTTTTATGATTAGTGTTCGTGTCCTGATGAAACTTCAATATTTTTTTATTTCTTAAAAATGTTTAAGCTTATTTAATTTAATGCAGTTGCCATATAATAAACTGCACATATTTAAAGTGTATATGATTTGTTCAACTTCTGGGAGTGATGGTTAATGGATGTTATCTTGACTGATAATAATTTCATGGTTGAATTCACAGGTCAGAACTTTAACAGTTCAGTAATAATTCATCTTACTAATTCATCTTAATCAAATTTGTTTTCCATTTCTCTACTACTGGATAATGCAGTTGTTTTCCTTTTATTCTCTATCATAAAAAATAGCACAGTTAGTACCAATTTTCTAGATATAGAATCTAGACAAATGGTACTGATGAACCTAGTAGAGAACAGAGTTGTGAACACAGTGGGAAAGGTAAGGGTGGGACGAATTGAGAAAGTAGCGTCGACATGTATTCACTATCATGTGTGAAACAGAGAGCTAGTGGGAAGCTGCTGTGTGACACAGGGAGCCCAGCCTGGTGCTCTGCGACGACCTGGAGCGGTGGGATGCAAGGAGGGGAGGGAGGCTGCAAAGGGAGGGGATATATGTGTGTGTGTGTGTATATATATGTAATTATGATTGATTCACACTGTTGTATGGCAGAAACCAACACAACATTGTGAAGCAATTTTCCACCAATTAAAACATTTTTAAAAAGTAAAAAACAAAAAAGCAATGTTAAATGTCATAGGGATGAAACAGCATGGATGAAGAGAAAATAATGGGTATGGTTCGTGGAAGACAAGATATGCTAGGTTGCTTGGCAGTGCTATCATGGGAGGGAAGGAGAGCAGGAGTGTTACATGCGATGGTGAGGAATCCTCAGGCTGTGCTGTGCTTCAATAATGAGCTGTCAGGTGTTGTGATGTACAGTTCTTAAGTGATAAAGTACGCAAGCAATGTCATAAGAGGTTCTGGCTCAGCGTGGTGACAGCTGCCTATTTCAAGAGAAACTCACTGAAGCAGGAGAGAAACAACCTTTCTTCTTCAAAATGCTTTTTAATTACAAGAGCATCTGCCCATTAAAAAAAAAAATCAGAAAATATGCATAAAGTGAAAATCATTCCCTAGTCCAAGTCTCACTCCTCATAGGTAACCCCTGGAAATATTTTGGTGTGTAATCTTTTAGATATTTTCCATGTTTGATTTTATATGCACATTAACTTGATAGATACCATGTTTGGTTTTTAAAACAGGACTGCATTAAAATAATGCTTGGTGCAACATGGATGGACTCAGAGATTGCCATAGTGAGTGAAGTAAGACAAGGAGAAATATTATATGCTATTATATGTGGGATCTAAAAAAGGGTACGAACAGTCATGGCTGGTTAGCTAGCTGGTTAGAGCACGGTGCTAATTTTAAAAAGGTACAAACAGAAATAGAGTTGCAGATGTTGAAAAAAAAAAAACTTATGGTTATCAGGAGGTAAGAGAAGGAGGGATAAATTAGGAGACTGGGATTGGCATATACACACTACTATATATAAAACAGATAACTAATAAAGACCTAATGTAGAGCACAAGGAACTCAATGCTCTAGAATGGCTTGTATGGGAAAAGAATCTAAAAAATAGTGGATGTATATATATGTACGACTGAGTCACTTTGCTGTACATCTGAAACTAACATAACGTTGTAAACCAACTATATGTCAATAAACATTTTTTAAAAATAATGCTTGGCAGCTTGCCCTCTTCACTTACAATCTTGTGGCTCCCTTTCCAGACCAGTGTGCTGCAGGGGTGCCTGCTCCCCATTCTCCAAATGCAGCTCACAGTGCAGCTGATATGCCCGATTCTCGGTCCTAATCCCTGTGGTCACCAAAATACTCTGGCTGAGACCACAAGGCAGAGTGGCCAGCAGGAGAGTTGTGTCCGACTCTTTGCGACCCCATGGACTGTAGCCCACCATGCTCCTCTGTCCATGGGATTCCCCAGGTAAGAATACTTAAGTGGGTTGCCATGCCCTCCTCCAGGGGATCTTCCTGACACAGGGATCAAATCAGTGTCTCTGAGTCTCCTGCATTGGCAGGGAGATTCCTTACTGCTGAGCCATCGGGGAAGCCCTTGAGGACAGTGTGTCTCCATAAATTGTTGAGAATTCTTCTCAGCACAGTTTCCATAACCAACTCCTATTTACCCTTTTGGCTTCATCCATCCCTCTCTCCCCAACTCCAGGCTCATCACACTGCAGGTCGGTACCTGCAGGGCCTGGATCGTACCATTCTTTCTCTCATCTCTTGGTTCTTGCTACTGCTGGACATCGTTTGTCCCAGTCTGCATTAGGGAACTTTTATCGAAGTCCCAAACTACCCTGTGCACAAACCCATCACAGTGCTTATTCTTCCCTATTGTTCATTAACAATCTCCCCTGTTAGACTGAGTTCAAAAGCCGGGGCTGTCTTTTCACGTGCCTTTCTATCCCCTCTACCTGTACAGTGCATACATCACACACTGTTTTTTGAATGAATGAACTAAAAAACTTTCAGAATCCCAGATATGAGATTTCTCCTTTGAATTTCCGATCCTGTCTCATCAATAATCACTGTATGTTGCCTTGAATTATGGTTACTGAATCCTTATCTTACTTGTTTTAATAGCCCCAGTGGTCTTTGAGGGCTGGGATTGTGTTTTGTCTCTTATGTAGTTTCATGATATTTTTCATTGCCTTTGTCTTTCCTGTTGCTTCCAGGACAGTTTCTTACACAAAATAGGCTTTAATAAATATATGTTGAATGCGTACACGAGTGAACACATACATGAAGCTGCCCACAAATGTAATTGACGAGAGTGAGTTACACAAGGAAAGCAAGGATAGTGGACTGGAAAATACATGGTAGAGTTTTCAAACTAAATAAAGTTGACTTGTAATACCTCCTAGCACATTACTTCCAGAATTTTATCATGTGCCAATAAATATTGTTACATTACATTTTTATTTGAGCAGAGAAATCTTAAAATATGACTTTTTTTCTGAGTGAAAAAGCCTCCGTGCTCTTTAACATCAGAAGAAAATCCAGCCTGATTCAATCTTAGATGGACCTTCTTCCCCCAAAATACACCCTCTTACTCTTGAAAAATAGCTGACTAGCGTATAACATCTGCTCCTTCCTCCCCTTCAAAAACCAAAAGAAAGCAAATCCAGTATTTTTAAATAACACTTTTCTCTACCATAAAATGTAATTTCTCCAAGTGTCCACTGCTGGGGAGAAGTAAACAGAGAAAAAAATTCCTTACAGCTGTATGTATTACCAGTATCACCAGTACCAGAATCAACTGTTGCACAAGAACCTCCCGCAGAAGAAGTTGAGTTAGGAGGGAATTTAGTGCCTCTTTTTCTCTACCAAAAAGTAAATTTTATGAAAGCTATTTACCGATTACTATTTGATTAGAACAGCCTGTAGAGGGCGTCCTTACATTAAGAGCTAGAGGGGTTAGAGCACTATTGAGGGAAAAAAAATACATTCAACTAAAACTGCACCTTTCTGGAGTAAAGAAAATGTCTACTGTGTTGTGAAATTATTATCTTTGGGGAACAATTGGCATTACAATGCTAAAGTGCTTTAAGTATTGCTGAATGTATATGAATGCATTACATAAATGAATATTCACTGAAATAAAAAATAGTGAAATCTTTGAATAGATGTGAATTTTATTGTAAAGGTAGAACAGCTGTGAAGGTTTGGTTGCAAACAGACTTAATCATGATTTACTTGTCAGTGTGAGGTATAGTGGTTAAGAGAATAGGCTTTGAAATCAGAGCGGCTGGGATTTGAACCCTGACTCTACCACTGACCAGGTAAGTAACCATAGTTAGCACTGGGTAACCACAGTCAGCTAACTTACTGGACCTTTTTGAGCCTGGTTTCTCCATCAGTAACGTGGGAATAATAATATCACCTACCTATTTAAAAGTGTTGTGAGAAGTAAGCTCTTAAAGTACTTTTACAATTAAGAAGTTCAAATCCATTGGAGATTTCTTGTTGTTAGGGAAATTAAAATGGAGGAAGTCTTGTTTTGGCTTCAGAAGCAGGAGAGCAGGTTCTGACTTGCTTCTGATTGGCCTGGACACTGCCTGGATTCTGTGCCTATCTGCAAACACAAGTCAGGCAGCACTGTAGATTAAAAAAAAAGGAGGTGGGTCTGGAATTCTTGAGCTCCTGAGGGTCTGGCCAGCATCCCCACACCCCAACCCCAGATCTAACAAAATCCTATGACTCACAAGATAAAACAAACAGCATTGTAAAAGTTTAAAAAAGAACCAGGGCTGCACTTTTGTGTGCAAATTGATGATATGTTTGTAGCCCAGGATTGTAAGTGGGAGCCCTGGAAACTGTAATTTGAAGTCTCACCCATGGGGTGGACGCATTTTCCAGGACCTTTTCCCAAATGGGACTCCAGATTGCTATTAATGAGGGGCTTCCTAGGGCTGTTCAAGCCTGGATGTTGGTTGGCGCAATTTGGTGATATATGTGCTTTTACTTTTCTTTATTCTTTTCTTTTCAGTTCAGTTGCTCAGCCATATCCAAATCTTTGCTACCCCATGGACTGCAGCACACCAGGCTTCCCTGTCCAGCACCAACTTCTAGAGCTTGCTCAAACTCATGTCCATTGAGTCAGTGATACCATCCAACCATCTTATCCTGTCTTCCCCTTCTCCTGCCTTCAATTTTCCCCAGCATCAGGGTCTTTTCCAATGAGTCAGTTCTTCGCATCAGGTGGCCAAAGTACTGGAGTTTCAACTTCAGCTTCAGTCCTTTCGGTGAATATTCAGGACTGATTTCCTTTAGGGTTGACTAGTTTGATCTCCTTGTGGTCCAAGGGACTCTCAAGAGTCTTCTTCAACACCACAGTTTAAAAGCATCAATTCTTCTGTGCTCAGCTTTCTTTATGGTCCAACTCTCACATCCATACATGACTGCTGGAAAAACCATAGCTTTCACTAGAAGGATCTTTGTCTTTTCTTTTAATGACTGTATAATTGAAATGAAGGCAATTAATCCTCGATTAAATATTGAAATTGTTTATTGTGTGACCAGTGGTTTCTTTTGTTAACAAATCCTTCAAACCTAAAATGAAAGCAAAACTTTCATCAAAACACTTGTTCTTTTTGAAGATGAACAGTTGTACCACTGAAAATATTTCATAATTAGAAATGCATATGCTTTAGTAACTCATGACCCAATACTTAATGCATGCACCTGTTCCACTTCAGGTTTGTTCTCTCACCTTGTACCTGTGTGCTCAGTAATGTCCGACTCTTTGTGACCCCCTGGACTGTTGACCACCAGGCTCCTCTGTCCATGGGATTTCCCAGGCAAGAATACTGGAGTGGGTTGCCATTTCCTTCTCCAGAGGATCTTCCTGACCCAGGAATGGAACCCATGCCTCTCCTGCACTGACAGGCGGATTCTTTACCATTAAGCCACCAGGGAAGCCCCTCCCCACAAGGGAGTGAGTCAAACAATACGCCAAACCCCACAGGCTCAATCCTTGGGACATCTGTTGCAGCATTTGGATGCCAAAAAACAGAGAAGTAAACAACCTTATGCTGAGTCTGAAATCTAAGTTAAACAAAAGAAGAAACCCCCTTTTGCTTCCGTTTTCATCACACACCCAAGGAATTTGGCAGGGGGGCAAATTAAATCCCTACTGGGGTTTAATGGGTGTAGCTGGCCAGAGCCCATTGCCAGCCAACTACTCTTCCCGTATGCAAGGCCAGAGCCTTGGCTTGCTCTAAAGCGCCTGAGATTTCAGTACCAGCGCGGCACGCCTCCAAATTTCTCAATATACTCGCAACTATGAAGATAGTCGGAGAAGGCAGTGGCACCCTACTCCAGTACTCCTGCCTGGAAAATCCCATGGACGGAGGAGCCTGGTGGGCTACAGTCCATGGAATCGCTGAGGGTCGGACACGACTCAGTGACTTCACTTTCACTTTTCACTTTCATGCATTGGAGAAGGAGATGGCAACCCACTCCAGTGTTCTTGCCTGGAGAATCCCAGGGACGGGGGAGCCTGGTGGGCTGCCGTCTATGGGGTCACACAGAGTCAGACACGACTGAAGTGACTTAGCAGCAACATGAAGATAGTCATGACTTTTTGAGCCCGGCCCCAGCACGTTAGGCAAGCCTGTCATCCAGAGCTCAGGGTGCTGCCGGTGAGCAGGGAGAAGAGCGTCCCCAGCTGTAAAAAGCATTCTCCGCAGTGTCAGACAAGCGAGGAGTGAAAGCCCCACGCCCTGGTCAGCCCCAGCGCCAGCAACCAGGGCACTTCTGGACAGTGGACTCTCGGGTTTTAAATAGATGGGAATGCGCCAAGTGTTTGCAGAGTGAAGAATGACAGGGGCGGAATATGGGAGAAGTGGGACAGTGAGAAAAGTGGAGGAATATGAGCCTTCATTTAACACCGGGGTACCAATGGAACTTATCATTATTATTATCGTCTGGGTTCAGTCAAGCCTTAATAAGTCAATTCACCGCATTTCCCTCCGTTCATGCCTCATCTGGCCAGAGGCAGCGCAAGTGACGTCCCAGGGGTCCCTTGGAGCGCCCTTTTCCGCGTCTGCTCCCAAGCGGCGCACGGCGGGTGGACTAGGTCTCCGGGGTTCCGCGCCTCCCCACCCCCGCGCGTCCCCCCAGCGCCCCCCAGTGGCGACCGACTGGGCACCGTCACTCATTGCTCGCACCGCACTTGAGCCTGCCCTTCCTGCTCTAACTCTCCCGCTATATTTAACCCTCTGACCGTTGTGTCTCCTTCGGCGGGCTGGCATCTCCTGCTTTGCCAGTCTTGCGCCTCCGCTCCCTCCTCTCCCACCTGCTCCCGGTTCCCTTGTCCCGCTCTCTCCAGTTCTTCTCCCTCCTCCTACTACTCCTCCAGCACACCCAGGCTCACTCGTACCAGAGCCAAGAGGCTACACGCCCAGCCGTCTACGCGGGGAACTGCTCCGGCTGGGAGACAACTTAAGGGCGGCAGGTTGGGTAGGTGCGGGAGGAGTTTCAGCTGCGAGAACCACGATCCAGGCGGTCCGGAGTAGCATGGCCCGGAAAAGCGCCTTCCCTGCCGGCGCGCTCTGGCTCTGGAGCATCCTCCCGTGCCTGCTGGTGTTGCGAGCGGAGGTCGGGCAGCAGCCGGAGGAAAGCCTGTACCTGTGGATCGACGCTCACCAGGCGAGAGTGCTCATAGGTAAGGTTTCGCGGGAGCTTCTACTTCTTCCCAAATGCCTGGGTCTTCATGCCCTGCAGCTCTTCTATTAAAGGAGAGATACATGCATTTAGAATGTTTTTAAAACTTAATTTCCAAGGAAGATTGTACCCTTTTTAGTTAGTTGCGTGTTTGCTAAGCCCCTTCAGTCGTGTCGGACTCTGCGATCCTATGGACTATCGCTTTTCCATCTAAAAGCGTTTAAGCTTTTCTCTCCATAAATCTAAGCTGTTCTAATGTTCTGATCATGCTGTTGTTGGTTTCTACAATCCAGCGTTTTTCAGTGGACCGAGCATGTGTTGGCACCAGTTTACTCCACAGTTCACTCCGTTTCACTGAAAGCATGTCTTTGCCATCATTCTTATCATCCACAGGAAGATTAATTGGTACTTGAAGGCAGGTGCTTTGTGAAAAGAAATGACCCATTACTAATTCTTCGGTGTTCTTTTGGCACGCAAGTTCTGATTTGGATTCTTCTAAGTTCAGCTAGTTTGATAGCTTTATTTCTTTGTGTGTGTGTTTTTAAACCAGGACTTGAAGAAGATATCTTGATTGTTTCAGAGGGGAAAATGGCCCCCTTTACCCATGATTTCAGAAGAGCACAGCAGAGAATGCCAGCTATTCCTGTCAATATCCATTCTATGAATTTCACCTGGCAAGCTGCAGGGCAGGTGAGTCCTGTTTACCAGAAAGGCTGGAGAAAATCACCCTATAATATTTCCAGCACCTGATGGCAGATAGAAATAAGGCGATATAACATGTAGTCGGCTACATTTTTCTTTTTTACAATTTTCAAGAGTGATTTCTCATCTGATCTCCAAAGCAAATAAAGAGTTAACTCCCATTTATTTAAATATGTCACATAAATTGAAGATTCCCAAAAGAAAGAGCTAGGCAAAGTGCCTAAGATCACTATTTTGATAAGTCTCAGTGTCTTCAGACTGCTGGAAATATAATGACCTCAAATAGCAGCATGACTTTTTTCTGTGCTCATTGACTTTAAAATTTAACATAATACTTAAAAGTCTCTTTCCCCCATAGTATCGATATATACCAACCAACCATCTGTGACATTGTTTACACTTTAAAACAATTTTTAAAGTCTGTAAGTACTTTTGATATTGTGCCTTTGAAAAAATGACATATTGAGTGTTATTCACTAATGATAACACTATATATTTCTGGTACAAGTTCACAGACTCAAAGTGTCATAGAAGAATGTTTGTAAAATATTGGAAGCTATTGGTTTTTTAATACCTTCACATGAAAAAGAAAACTACACTGTATTTTTATGAAGAAGCATTCCTTTTATTTCTTAGCATATTAGCATCTTTTTTTATGTTTCAGTATTAAATGACCTGTATTTTGGAAAAGAAAGGGAAGATAAAATGTAAGCTTAGTTTCTTTTGTTCAATTGGAGAATTTACTCTAGAGGACAAATGGTAAGTTAATAAATTCTTCTGCTCATTAGTGGGTAAAATGTGTCTACTTATGAAAATCATTGTAATTTAAATCACATTTTAGGTCTTTTTATTCTAAAGCTGCTTAAATGGCTATTTTCATAAAGAATGTGATCCAGAAAACACTTTATAAAAAGTAGTTACTTTGAATTGAGACACCACTTTGGTTCTCTCTAATTACCTGCTGTAGTATAGGCATGATTATTTAAGCTGCCTTTTCCACAGGTCTGTTCTCTCGTTTTTCCTTTCAACTCTAGATCCTTCAACACTTCCATTGTCATACAGGAATAGATGTTTTGGGTCCACCAGAGTTCCTAACAGGAGGGTCATCTATTCTAATACCCCCATTTTGCAGATAAGCTCACTGAAGCTCCTACTGCTCTCTGAGGAGGGTATTCCTTCCTTCCCCCGCTACAGTTTCCTCTTCATAGATACTTTATGGACAGCTAATCTTGAATTATTGTGAAACCCAGTGATAAATCAACGAATGGCCTTTTATTGTCACCTTTTATTTTTCACCTGAATCTATTGTGTTTGACCACTTGTCAGCTGGGATCAATATTGATTCTGTGATTTTAAAAAGGAACATTTTCTTTATTTATACTTCTATAGATTTGTAAGAACCATTAGGGACTTCCCTTGTGTGTCAGTGGTAAGAAACCTACCTGTCAACGTGGGACACAAGGGTTTGATCCCTGGGCTGGGAAGACCCCCTGGAGGAGAAAATGGTAACCCATTCAAGTATCCTTGCCTAGAAAATCCCATGAACAGAGGAGCCTGGCAGGCTACAGTCTATGGGGGTCAAAAAAAGAGTCGGACACAACTTAGTGACCAAACAACAGCAAAGAACCTTTAGTTTGACTTGCACCCCTCCCTAGCTGACAGTGTTCAGTAACTTCAGGCAAAGTAGAAAATATTAGTAGCTCTGGCTAGTTGATTTGATTGGTTTATCAATCTATTTATTTTTCCTATGAGTTTGTCTTCCGAAGAATGGAACTTGAAGCAAAGGCTTAAATTCCATGCTCTCTCCCCTTTGCAAACGTTGGCATATTGTTGAGTACAAAATGGATTGCATATCCAAGAATCTGAGGAATATTTCTTGTAGAGGATTAGAGAGGGTGGTGGAACTGGCATGTAGATGAAGCTTCGAGAGTCTTTTTCTCTCTGGTTTAGTTGTTGATTCCTCTTGTGGATTATGCTGGCCAATGTTAGCACCTCAGTTCAGTTTGCTCCAGATTGGTTACCACAGGTAACTGTGTGAAATCTGTTATGTTTCCTTTTTGGAGGAGTGGGGGATACTGAGAAAGGGGAAAGGATCTACATGATGCCAAACAGCAAGATGTTTTAAAATATTATTTAGATGTGACTAATGCCAATAAAGTTCTGTGATTCCAGCACCATAATTTTTGAAATGCATGGAAATTTTGAATATGGAAAAAATATGACTTCAATACCAAAAAATACTCTAAGACTTTAGAAAGGCAACTTTGGCTAAATCCAAACCACATCAAAGCATCTACATGGAAAAATGAAGAGTTCCTTCCATTATCTAATTATTTCATTCAAAATGTCAAACATTTAGGGATTTCAGCACAAGCAAGACACATAGCTTATTAATGAAAATTTAATCTTAAATATTAAATGTTTCAGTAACCATGGAAAATTAAAATATTTTAGGATTGAAGATCCAGTAGGTGTTATCTACTTCCAATAAAGTATTTGTTCACTAACCCATGCTATTCTTGGGGCCATTTAAAATGACTTTCATGTTTGACTCCAAACAAATGCAAATAAAAATTACAGTGAGATTCGTATTCTCACACTACGTTGGTCAAGTTTTTAAAAGTATTTTTAGTTTGTGGAGGATTATCCTTACTGATTTGTTTCTGATGCATGTTAGCTTTTCTGTAGGGCAATTTGACTCTGATGGCAAAAGAATTGACATGGATCATTTGACTAGGATATTTTACTCCCAGAGATTCATCTTGAGAAAATAATCATGGATACGAATAAAGTTTTTGGTGCCAGCCTGTTCGTGGTCATGCTATTAATAAAAGGAAAAAAATGGGCAACCTAGAAGTCTCTGATAATGGCAAGAAGCATTAATAAAAATATCTAGATATCTACTCAATGCCATGGAAAGATGTTCATGACAAATTATGCAATAGCCTATAATAGTATATTCTGTTTAGTTTCATTACAGAATATATGGACAGTTACAGGAAAACATGTCTGATAAATGTCTAATCCTCCAAGGTGTTAACATTAGTTATATCTACCTTTTGGTTTTGGTTTTCTATGTTTTGGTTTATCTATGTTTTGGTTTTTCCACAGTGAATGTGTTTTGATTTGTAATTTTAAAAATTATTTTACATTAAACGTATGTAAAAAGTTATACTTCAGAATCTAAAACTGGATGATGTACTGTATTATAAATAGTTTACTTATATTTTTATCCAGTTTCATTTTTGCACTGCAGATCACTCAACAAAATGGTAAAATGGCTGATCTTAACCTATGGATCCCAAAGAATTTGCTTATGTATAGTCCTCACTGACTATTTTTTTGTGAAATCTTCAAAAGTCTGCTTTGCTAAACTTTCCTGCCTGAAATCAGATTCCTTGACCTCTTCCTCTCTCTTAAAAATTCTGTCTCTACTTGATTGCCCATTTAAAATATTCATTCATTTTCTGACGTGCACCTTCTCAAGGCTTTTAGATTAGAGAATTTCTACTAAAGAGGCTTAAGCTTAAAAGATTGGGATAATTAAAGGGAAAATAGTCTTTATTACTGTATATAACTTTTAATAGTTGATATTTTTCAATAAGGCATTCTTTATTCTAATTTTTCCCTAAATTTGAGACAAGTAGAGGCCAAGAGCAACTATTTTGGTTTTCTACACTACACATTAATTAAACATTTTATTTGGAAAATAACCCTTTCTAAACCAAAAGGCTTTCAAATAAAACTTTAATGAGAAGTTTTGTTAGACAAATCTGAATTCTAATACTGAGACACCACTCTTGATTTCCATATGAAGAAATTTGGTGTCAGGCCAAATATTTTATTTCTAGAAATCATATAAATAGATCTTTGTTTATAAAGATTATAGAGACTTGATCTTAATCACTTTACTATGTTCTGTCACTTGCAGAAGGATGCTAAGGTACTGTGACTCTGGTCCCCAGTTAATAGGGCATCCCTTTTTCTGCTGGCTTCTGGTAGCAGTGATGATGAATTTATGCTGAGCCATCTATGCTAGTTTTCCTATCTTCTTACGACCAAATGCCTGTACTTTGTGATGTTTGGCAAGGGTTGGAATGAAATTGGTGTCTATGGAAGAGAAATCTTCTGGATGAAGATAATGGGCCAATATTAACTTGAAGTCCATCACCTGAATTATTAAGCAAGCTCTGATGATCTGTACCAACAGGTCCAGATCTTAGAGTAAGCTTTATGTCATGTATCGTTGTTGTTTAGTTGCTGAGTCGTGTCCGACTCTTAAAAACCCAAGGGCTATCCATGGGATTTCCCAGGCAAGAACACAGGAGTTGGTTGCCATTTCCTTCTCCAGGGGATCTTCCCAACCCAGGAATTGAACCGGAGGTTCCTGCCGCTTCTCCTACATTGCAAGCAGGCTCTTTACCACTGAGTCACCAGGAAAGCCTGGTATAGTAGTCATGTATAGTGGTCATAATTCTTGCAACCTCTAGAAGTCACTAATATATATATATATTCATTTTTCTCAGTTTTAGGATGTTTAAAAACAAAAGTTTAGAACATTGCTGTGGATACAGGAAAGGAAGAACATTTTACCTGCTGCCCTGGGGAAATGGGTGGACATGTGTATGGTGTGGAAAATTTACTTTATTGGGTTAAACTGCAGGAACATGCTTCTTTGTTCAATGTGTGGTCATTGAAAATAGAAAATAGTAGATATGCTGAAGATACAGTGTATAAAGTGAAATATCTTCCAAAATGTAAGGTTAAATATAAATGTGTTCATAACTTTTATTAGCTCTCTACAATTAAAAAAACTTCTTGAATTACTGAAAACTGCCAGAATAGCAATAATACAAAGCCAACTATAAGGAAAGACTGAGACTTTTGCCTAGATTGTTGTGTCTTTGTAAATGATTCCAGTTAGCACCCAAATTTAGCCTTTTTTGGTTGTTTTTAAGTGAAGCATTGTTGTTTTATTATAGAATGTTGTGTTATTTTATATGTACAGCAAGGTGGTTCAGTTATACATATATATATTATTTTTTAGATGGTTCAGTTATACATGTATATATATTTTTTGAAGATTCTTTTCTATTATAGATTACAAACTATTGAATATAGTTCCCTGTGCTATACAGTAGGTCCTTGTTTTTTATTTTATATATAATAGTGTGTAATGTAATGCACGTGCATGCATAATGTGTATCTTTGCGATCTCATGGACTATAGCCCACCAGGCTCCTCTGTCCATGGGATTTTCCAGGCAAGAATACTGGAGCGGGTTGCCATTTCCTTCTCCAGGAGATTTTCCTGACATAGAGATCAAACCTGTGTCTCCTTTATTGGCAAGCAGATTCTTTACCTCTGTGCCACCTGGAAAGCCTGTATATGTGTATTTGTATCCAAACTCAGATTTAAAATGAAGAAAGTACCATTGAGGGGAAAAAAAAAGTCAGAAACAGACCATTTTCCTGACAACTAACTCACATTTTTGCTAGGTTTTTTTTTTTTTTTAATAGGATCACTCTACTGACAGGTATCTATAAAACCAACTGGATCATCCCCTAGAGAGCTTGTTTTGCAGTATGGTGGTTGATATGATGTAACACTGGGCCCCTTAATTTGGTTGCAATTCCAAGTCTCAAATTTCCCCTTGGACTGGTTGTGTTAAGAAGACCTGTATTAAAATGGTATTTTCCTTCCTTTCTCCCCTTGACCAAAATCAAAGAAAAACAATAGAGAGTGAATTTTCATTTAAATACTTCCTCTCGCTCTTCAAAGCAACTGCCAAATGCCCTTAAACACCTCCTCCCAACTCTGAAGTTATGGTAGTGCTTATTGTCATTAGTTAAATCCTTCAATGTGTACCGTCCACATTTTTTTCCTGATGGAGTTATGATTGTGTTGGTGGTTACAACCCAAGTAGTTTATCCCTTTGCACCCTTGGAGTTTGCAGTGGTTTTATGTCACCAAATGAAGGAAATGCCTCGATTTTTGATCCCTGTTTCATGGTTTCCAAGTGAGAATGTGGAAACGTTTACATACTGTGGGCATGATTTCTTCTTTTAAAAAAGAAGGTACTCATATCAAAAGCACAACTTTAAACCTTTAGTGTTTAGATTCTGCTGTGTTGTGGTATTTTGCATTGTGGTGTTGTGGACGTGCCACCAGGGATCAAAGAGTAATTCTGCAGAGGGCCCATTTCATTAAGCAAGCAGGCATGTGCCAGCCATCTGTTGTATCCACTGATAGAAAACAGCAGTAAGTTTCTCAAACTTTTGCCAGGGAAAAAAAAGAGAGACTTTATAGCTTAGAGGAGATGAGTTGCAAGGTACCTTGTAAGCCTCATCTGGTTCTAGAGCGATTTATATGGCATAAATGTAAACCCTGCTGGGTCTTCCTCACACAGTGGTGTCAACATACATAAACAAACCCTTTGCTGTTATCCTCTATGTTTATTCCTGACTTTTAAATGTTTGCACCAATAGAAATCTTTTAACTTGTTGTGGTGAGGTGGAAAGAAATGATGTTCGATAAAGCATTTTTTTTAAAATCAAGACTTTATTGAATATATGTTACACAGCATTCTTTAACATTTAGGTCTCAGCATAGTTGTTTTGGATTAAACTCATTTAACTTAAATGTCCCTGATGAGTAGGATGAGTGTTGTAAGGAAAGAATTTGAGGATTGAAGAGCGTACAGGAAGGGAGACACCTTCCATAGCCCAAGAGTGGACTTTCGTCTAACACTCTGAAATGAATTGTCTCCAAGGAAACACTTGCTGTCAAAGCAAGAGACTACTGGGAAGGGGTGCCTGGGTGGAGAGCAGTAGGGTAAGGGAACCCAGGAGGACTGCTCTGCCATATGGCTCACTGTCTTGGGTTTTATGGTGATGGGATTAGTTTCTGGGTTTTCTCTAGCCAGTCATTCTGACTGAGGGTTCTTTCTCATGCCCCATGCATTGCTCAGCCAAGAGGGATTCCAGCGAGGAGGGTTCTGGGAAGTTGGTAGGACATGTGGCGTCTCCTTTTGACCTTTCCCAAATTCTTCCGGTTGGTGGTGGCTTGTTAGTTCCATGTTCCTTACCAGACCTCCTGTTATAAGATGACTCATGCAGATAGTTACTATGGTGCCTAACTGGGGTGGATAAGTTTCTGTCAGTGTTTCCCCTAACAAGAATGTAGTGAAAATGCTCTTCATCTTTCAGCCACATCTCTGGAAGAAGTATTATCAGATCAGGGCTTCTTTTGCTGCAGTTTTTTAGCCAGCTTTCTCCATTTGCCAGCCTGGGATGAACTTGGTTACATTCCCCTGAACACTTCGTGGATGAGGAGTTATTCTCCCATGCAGTGTTTCTCTCTGCCGCTGGCACTCAGTCAGTGAACAGATACAGACACTCAGTCAGTCACTGGAGCATACAAAGAGGAGTAAACATGGTCCCTGCCCTCAGGGAGCCCATAGTCTAGGAAACAAATATCCATCACACCCAGGCAAATGAGGTTAGAAAGTCTAGGGCTGGCTGAGAGCACAAAGAAGGCCACCCCTTTCCCTGTCTGGAGGAGGAAGGGAGCCAGGAGCTGAGCAGGTGACTTCCGAATTAATTCCTGCAGGATAAGTAAGCTTTCATCAGACCAGCAAGAGAAGAAAGTGCTTTTCAAGTGAAGAGCTCAGGCTGTTCAAGGGCGTGGAGGTCTTAAAGGGGAAGGCATCTTTTAGGTGATCACAGTGGACCTTGTATCTTATCTGAGAGGTTATGGAAATTCAGTAAAGGAGATGTCAAGGTCAAACAATGAACAAGGGTTTTGGGGGAGAAGAAGGTACAAACAATTTAAGGAGGTTTCTCTCTTTTCTACCATGAACAGAATGGACTCAAACATTTTGCAGCTTTGTCCCAGGGACATATTAAGTAAATCTGGTTTCTCTGTTAAGTAGACAGTGGCTTTTCTTTTTTAAAATTTATTTGAGTATAGTTGATTTACAGTGTTGTATTAATTTCTGCTGTACAGCAAAGTGACTCATATACATATACATAGATATACACACATTCTTTTTCATTTTCATTTATGGTTTATCACAGATATGAAATATAGTTCCCTGTGCTATATAGTAGGGCCTCGTTGTTTATCGTTTCTATACATAATAGTTTGCATTTGCGAATCCCAAACTCCTAAAACATCCCTTCCCCAAACCCTCTCCCCCTTGGCAACCACAAGCCTGTGGTTTCATGTTTGCAACCTCTGTGTCTGCATGTTTCATAGATAAATTAATTTGTGTCATATTTTAGATTATGTGACAATGGCTTTTCTACAACTATAATTTAGCTCTTGTTTTTCTTACTAAACTTTTTAAAGTTTGTGATGATTAGTCTCAGCTCCAGGTTAAATTTTTTTAGGTGATTAGAGCATAGAACTATTAAAGAAAACCACTTTATATAAAAAAAAATCACTTTATGTGAGTGCATAGGAAAACAATTTGCTGATGGAATCTAGAGCTTTGCACTTACTGTAGAAGGATGCTTAAGTAAAGAAAATAATGTTCAAAGAGGAATTGACTTAGCATTCTCAACTCTTATATTACATTTCTAATTATTAAGAAAAACTTTCCAAATATCAAGAAAAAGTATGATAAAGATAATAGGAATTATACTTGGCAGGTGATCTTGCAGTTGAAATGATAAGAAGTTGAACAGTGTAAATGGATGAATTCAAACTATGCCTGCTTCTTCAAGTATTCGATTTTCTTTCAAAACCTATGAGTTAAAACTCTAGGATCAAGGAACAAATGTCTCTGCCTCTGAGAGATACATTTTATCTTCTTTTTAGATTTTATGGATGAATCTGATGAAAGACACTTGGAAAATATCAGGCATTTTTGAAACCTATTCACCTGAACAAATCTCCCAGGCAGCAGTGTGTTGTGGGCCTGGGACAAAGCGACATATTTAGGGAGTGAATTCTTAGCTGACAGTGAGATAAAGGACATGAACCCAGTCCCTGCTTAGCTGCTCTTGGCCAGAACTCAGATCATGCCTTGGGTACAAAACATAATCAAGAACCCAGTCCCATATGGCTGGTTCATGTTGATGTATGGCAGAAACCAACACAATATTGTAAAGCAGTTATCCTTCAATTAAAAGTAAATGTTTCTTAAAAAAAAAAAAAAACTAAAAAGACAATCAGAATAAAACAACAAAGACAAAAAAACCAAAAGAACCCAATCCCTGCCCTTGAGAAAACTAGAAGCCAACAAGAGAGGCAGCTATATGGAGACAGATCATTTTAAGAATTCCTGGTAAGTAGTGTTGTAGAAGCCGGAGAAGGCAATGGCACCCCACTCCAGTACTCCTGCCTGGAAAATCCCATGGACGGAGGAGCCTGGAAGGCTGCAGTCCATGGGGTCACTAAGGGTCGGACATGACCGAGCAACTTCACTTTCACTTTTCACTTTCATGCACTGGAGAAGGAAATGGCAACCCACTCCAGTATTCTTGCCTGGAGGATCCCAGGGACGGGGGAGCCTGGTGGGCTGCCGTCTATGGGGTCGCACAGAGTCGGACACGACTGAAGCGACGTAGCAGCAGCAGCAGCAGTGTTGTAGAAGTACTGAAGCATTCCCAGGTTAGAATGAGAGCACACAGGAGAAAGAACTCTGGCCCTGAGTCTGAACTGGACAAGCACAAATGTGGAAGAGGGGATGATTTTCAGGGAAAGGAGACAACGTAAAGCAAGGCATAGAGACCAGGCATACATTATCTGGGGAACTAGTACTTTGGTGTGGCTGGAGTGTATGTGCAAGGTAGGCAGTGGAGAGGAAGGCAGGGGCTAGGTCTCCACAACTTCATCCTTCATGTCAAGGCACCTGAAACTTACTCTCTAGGTAATGTTGAGTCAATCCATGAAAAAGTATGAAACAGAGTACAATAGAATCTGCCTGCAATGCAGGAGACACCGGTTAGATTCCTGGGTTGGGAAGATCCCCTGGAGAAGGAAATGGCAACCCACTCCTGTATTCTTGCCTGGAGAATCCCATGTACAGAGGAGCCTGGCAGGCTTCAGTCCATGGGGTCGCAAGGGTCAGCCACGACTTAGTGACTAACCCACTGGAGTATGACAGAGGCAGTTAGAATTTAGATCATCCTGTCAGCAGAATGGGGGATGCCTCTGAGCTGGGTGTTTCTATATAGCATTATGGAAAACCCAAACAAACTTTTTGGCCAAACCACTGTTCATTTTTAATTATTTGACTCTCCCCATAAATGTTCATGACAGCAAGGACTTTGACCTATTTGCCATACAATTCTAGGTCCTGGAACAGCTCCTAACACACAATGCTGCTGCTGCTAAGTCACGTCAGTCGTGTCCAACTCTGTGCGACCCCACAGATGGCAGCCCACCAGGCTCCTGTCCTTGGGATTCTCCAGGCAACAATACTGGAGTGGGTTGCTGTTTCCTTCTCCAGTGAATGAAAGTGAAAAGTGAAAGTGAAGTCGCTCAGTCGAGTCCGACTCTTTATGACCCCATGGACTGTAGCCTACCATGCTCCTCCATCCATGGGATTTTTCAGGCAAGAGTACTGGAGTGGGTTGCCATTGCCTTCTCGGACACACAATAGGCAATCAATAATGAACTGTTGAATGACTGAATACATAATTGTTCCCATTTGAGAGAGAAAACAACTGAGAAGAGCAAAGGAGGAACAAGTGAAGGGTGACAGAACTGGGATTTAAACCTAGACAGGTGGGATCTAGAGTCCTTGCACTCCAGTGTGTAATTGCTCAGTCATATCCGACTTTCTCCAGCCCCATAGACTGTAGCCCACCAGGCTCCTCTCTGTCCATGGGATTCTCCAGGCAAGAATACTGGAGTAAGTTGCCATTTCCTTCTCTAGGGGATCTTCCCAACCCAGGGATCAAACCCATATCTCTTCCATCTACTGCATTGGCAGATGAGTTCTTTATCCCTGAGCCACCTGGGAAGTCCTGTCCTTACTCTGATTCATGCTAAATAGGTATATGAACACAGAGCGAGCTCTGGGAACACAGAGGAGGAAGCAGCTAGCTTTGGCTGAGGAAGTAGGGGAAGGCTTCACTAGAGAAGATCTAATAATCAAAGTGGGGCTTGAAGAATGTGCATGAGGGGTTAAATCCTCTAAGATGGGAGCAAGGCACAGGAAGGAAGATATCACAGGCAGAGGCAAAAAAAAGTTGTGAAAATGCATTGTGGGCAAGGCTAATGGTACCTGAGACTGAGGCTAGTTGAGTGGAAGGGAGAATATTGGGGGTTCTGGAAGAGAGGAAATGAAGAAATGATGCTGGACACTTGGTAAGGGTCAGATGGAGAAACACTAGAACCTGCAGAAAGGTCACTTGACCAGTTCTTATATCTATACGAAAAGCTGTTGGGTTACCTCTAAACTCCTTCCAAATTCTGAACTATTAGTATTCTATACCTTAATATTAAAATATCTTGAATCATTTAATATTAATGGTAATATCTTTTATATAAACTGAAATGTCTCTATATTTTTTAAATCAAAGCAGAAAAATTCTTCCTCCAGAATTGTGTCATTGTCAATGTTAAAAAGATTCACCTCAGAATCTTTTCTTTTTTATCCAATGTTAATAGTAACAGACAATACTTAATAAGACATACTCGGGACGGGGTGCTTTTCTGAGCACTTTACAGATACTATCTCATCAGATCCTCACAACAATCCTAGGGTAGGTACTATTTTTATGTCCACTACATAGATGAGGAAACCAGAGCATAAGAAAGTCAAATTCCTTGCCCAAGACTACACAACTAAGAACACTTATGTACGCATTTATATACTTAAGAGATCTTTGATAATTTTTGGAATATCTCCTCATGCCAAAAAATAGCCATTCAAACAATACTTATCAATGTTTACATGGCCTAGGTTCTGAGAATACAAATTTTGATTGATCTACCTGCCTTCTAGGAATTCATCAGCTGGTGGTAAAGACTGGCATCAGAAAGGCCATTATGTCTTGGGGCAATCCAAGTGCTGGGTGCTAAAGAACTTCCACATATAGAGCGTTTTAGAAGAAAATGAGTTTATTAAGGATGAAGAGCAGAGATAAAGGGGTATTATGAGCACAATGGGCGACCTCCTCACAGGCTAGGGAGAGTCAACAGTTTTCGTGGATTCATAGCCAATTTTTATAGCCTCAAGACAAAGAAAATCCCTGCCGGAAGGTTAGTGTTAGGTGATTGGTTAGAGTGCCCTAAGGTGTTTACTGGAGTGGGCATCTTTGCCTAATTTGGAGTCGGGAAGCTTATTAGTGATGACCACTGGAATTTGGCCACGGTTACAGAGGGGCTCAATTAGCTTCAAAAATGTCTTTGGTTCTGGGCTCCACATCTGTAGCATTGGTACAAGACCGCTCACCTGTTGCCTGGGGGCAGGACTCAACATTCTGGGACTGCCCTGGGGGTCCAGTGGCTAAGACTCCACGCTCCCAAGGCAGGGGGCTTGAGTTTGAGCCCTGGTCAGGGAACTAGATCGCCATGTGCCACAACTAACAGTTTTCATCCCACAACTAAAAGATCCCACATGCTGTAGCTAAGACCTGGTGCAGCCAAATAAATAAATATTTTTTTAAAAAATAAAAAAAAAAGCAATCGTAATCATTGTGGTAAGTTCTTGGGCTACCACGTTCAGTTGGACGAGGTTTTTCACTGCTTGAGGGAATCTGACCAAAGCGCCAAGTTCAACCTGACTAAGCTGAAATCCAGCCCATATTTCACTTGTCAAGTCTTACAGCCTGACACAGAGCTGCCCCTGCCCAGAGGGGACACTTCTACCTAATTTGCACAGAGCTTTCCTATGGGCTAGCTGTTGCCCCTATTAAATGCCCTAAGGAAAGTGCTAGGGGAATATAAAACCAGAGGATCTTGCCATTGATCAGGTAAATTTGCAGTTGCTTATCTTCTGGGGTAAACAGCACAGTGGCGGTACCATCTAAACTGGGTCACAAACTGTTCAGTAGGCAGACAGTGACCAAGGCAGGTGGGGTTAGGATGGGCATTCTAGGTCTACTGGATGACCTGTGGGAAGGCACACAGGATTGAGAATCAGCGGAGCGGCTGGAGAAAGACAGTTTGTCCAGAATTGTTAGGGTTTATGGAACAGAATATCTCAAAAAGTAAGTGTGAGAAGATTATGATGACTACTGTATGCCACTGTTGGCTTGTCTTATAAAAAGTGGCAAGCCATTGAAAGTTTAAAAGTAGATGATGATGTATCTGTATGGAGGATAATTTTGGTGGCAGATGAAGGGTAGATGAGGTAGCTGACTGAGGACAGGAGCAAATTAGGAAGTTATTTAAGATGCCATAAGAGGTGGCAAGGATGTGAACCAAAGCAGGTAATTGGGAGAAAGAGGGAGGAAATAGGAAGATACCACTGATGGGTCTCTTTCAGTATAATTGGCAGAACTTATTGAAAGTAGGTAGTCTGGAAATGGGGGAATAGAGGGTGACTTACATGGTTGGGAAGATAGTTAGGTCTTAACTGGTAAACTAATTACAGAACAGTTTGAGGCACAACGATAGTAGGATTCATTTGGAAATTGCTGAAGATGAAATTTCTGCTGAGCATCTCAGATGGCAAAGTCTGAGATTTGAAAACTAGAGTCTGCATTTGAAAACTAGAGTCTAAAGCTAAGACATGAGGTATAGAATAGAAATACTGATTTTGGACACTTTGGATCCTTCTTGTCTTCCTCTCTTCCTTCCTTCTTTTGATCTCAACTCAATAAATACTTATTGAGGGACTACCTAATGACAAAGCATGTGTTGAATGCTAAAAAAATGAAATGTAAATTGTATATGATGCTTGGTTTCAGTTCAATTCAGTTCAGTCGCTCAGTCGTGTCCAACTCTTTGCAACCCCATGAATTGCAGCACGCCAGGCCTCCCTGTCCATCACCAACTCCCGGAGTTCACCCAAACTCATGTCCATTGAGTCGGTGATGCCATCCAGCCATATCATCCTCTATCGTCCCCTTCTCCTCCTGCCCCCAATCCTTCCCAGCATCAGAGTCTTTTCCAATGAGTCAACTCTTCACATGAGGTGGCCAAAGTACTGGAGTTTAAGCATTACCATCAGTCCTTCCAAAGAACACCCAGGACTGATCTCCTTTAGGATGGACTGGTTGGATCTCCTTGCAGTCCAAGGGGTGCTCAAGAGTCTCTTCCAACACTACAGCTTGCTTTCAAGGAGACTACAATTTAGTACAGAAGCAGATAGGAACCAAAATAGCAATAATACAGTAACAACCACATTTTAAATGCAGAATGAACAAGATGCTATGAAAGTACTGAAGAGGGCGCATTACCTCTGTTGGGGGAGGAGTGAATTATCAGCATAGGGGCCCTGTGTTCTTCAAAGCCTAGCCTAAAATATGTGAGACTAAAATATGTGCATTTGGAATGGCTTCTCTGCTTGACTTCATGACTTATGTACTTAAGATAATTTGGCCTAATGTAGTCTGCCTTCCACTTGCCATATATATTAAATATATATATATATATTTGGAAATGAATATAACAAATGTCACTATATTACTAGGGGATAGAGTCAGCTCTCCCAAAGGAAACTATCTGTGGGAGCTGAACATTGGCCTGAATAAACTGCCAATGTAGGACTTGTTAGGATGCCTCATTTCCAAGGGCTGTTTCAGTACTGGTCATGGATGCACCACTGGGAGAATTCACAAGTCAAGTAGGACATCTAATTAAGGCAATAACCAGGTGGATCTCCAACAGACTTATAAAAGTATTCTAGTATTTATTTTGCATTTGAGTACTTAATGAAGCCATTTGATTCCTATCACTTGTAAGTTCAATCAGTATTCTTATTTCCAGTTGGATCTGATTAGGATATTTCAGATTGTATTATATTGCACTTATACCAGTAGCCAGCAGATGGCAATGTAAAGGTTATTTCTTTGTGGAGTTTTCCACTCCAGCATTTTTAAAGGCTGTAGGGGTACTCTCTCTCTCACAGAGACCTGTTTGTGGGTACCGTGATCTTTATGTAACTCATTTCATTAGACCATTCATCTATTCAGTGTTAGAAAACAACTTTCCCAAATTCAGTGTCCCTGTAAACATTAAAACTCATCAGATGTTTGAGAACTCATCCTAAATAACTAAAAATGTGAATGATTTCATGATACACTGATTACCCATTTCTTCCTTTTAAACAACTGCTCAGTTTCAGACAGGAGTCAAGCTTTGGGTTATCTCTCCATGTTCATCCAGTTTTTTTTTTTCTTTGGTTTCTATGTAAAGGTCACGGACTAGCAGAGTTGAAAGCGATCTCAGAGCTCATCTACCCCATGAATCCCAACCTTTCTTTGAAGCATCCATGATCATGATCACACAGCCTCTAGCTGAACATGCTCAGTGGCAGTGAACTTATTATGGCAGAATTTATTTAGTGATTTTGATCGTGGTAATCATAGAAAGTTGCTCTTCTTAATGGTCCAAAACATGTCTTCCTGTTGTAACTTTAATATTCCAAGACTCTACCAGTCTGTGCACTCACATTTGGTGAGTGCTACTTTGCATTTGTACCCTTAAATTTACTGACTTGTCCCCTCCATTGCTGATGTAGGGCCTCTGGTTCATTTACTCCTACTTCTTCTCTAGCAAAGACCAACTATTTCTGTGAGTTCTTAGAAAGGCTATACCCATTCCATCCTGGAGGGGACTGTCTTGACCTCTGCTGCTGCAGTGAGGCGCTGAGAGAAGCCGCCTCCTCAGGTCCAGGTTCAGCCTCTCCTTGCTTCCTAAGCTATACAAACTCAAGAGGCCAAGCTGGGCTATATTTTTCACAAGCCTTACAGCCTCAAAGCAGCTTGGTGTTCTGTGCAAAAATAAGTCTGCCCCTGTCCAAAGTTTAGCACTGAAGTCTGTCACTTGATACCTAATGCAGTACAGCTAAGACCCTGACCCCAACTGAAGACATCAATATTGAGTTCCTGCAACCCATGTCATTTAGAGTCTTATTTTACAAGGCAAATAACAAATCATCTAAGTCAAGACCTATTTCAAATGCCAAATAGAACTTGACTCCAGACTAGCTGTCTTTGGTTCTCAAAGTTTGCTTATTAAACTAATCTGATTTCTTGGATACCCACAGGCTTGAGTTTGGAGAATTATCATTGCATGTCCTATGGTGTCTAGAGTTTGAGGAAACATTTACTTGTTAATGGAAGGAGAGTGTATAAATTAGTACAGCTCTCGCGCTAGTGATAAAGAACCTGCCTGCCAATGCAGGAGACATAAGAGATGTGGGTTCAGTCCCTGGGTCAGGAAGATCCTCTGGAGAAGGAAATGGCAACCCACTCCAGTATTCTTGCCTGGAAAATCCCATGGACAGAGGAGCCTGGCAGGCTACAGACTGTAGGGTCACAAAGAGTCGGACACAACTGAAGCAACTTAGCACAACATGCTCCTAAATTGAGGTAAGACATTGCTCTATCATCCCATTAATAGCAATGATGCCTTTCTTTATTGCACTTAATAGTTTAAAACACATTTTCATTTATATGATCTCATTAGGTTCATTCAGTCCTTCCAATAACTGTGAAAAAAGTCATGCATTAATGTAACTGCACATAACTAAATATGAGAGATAACTGTAATTTACAGGGAGTAACCTTTAGTCAAAAGTAAAATAATTCAAGCCTAATCTTGAATAGCTATGCATTTTTCTATAATGCACAGATTTGTGTGTTTGTGATTTTGTGGAAAGGCTTTAGGATCTGTGCAGTAGAATACTGTTTAAATTATAAGGAAATATTTTCCATGGAAAATATAAGTGGGTTATCATTCCATTCCATAGTAAGCATAGAAATAATTACCTTTCATCTGTTTTCCTTTTTAAAATATTAATTTATTTGGCCGTGCTGGGCCTTAGCTGTGGCATGCATGATCTTTAGTGGCAGATGTGGGATCTAGTTTCGTCACCAAGAATCGAGCCTCAGCCTCCTGCTTCGGGAGCATGGAGTCTCAACCACTGGACAACCAGGGAATTCCCCCAGATCTGTTTTCTTTTGGTAGTCCAGATATTTTTTGCTTTCAATTCCTTAAGAAATTCTGCCTACCCAAGACGTTTCCAGAATGGTGTTTACATGATTCTGGAAAGTTGTTTCATAATATAAACACTTCAGTTTAAGAAAGGTAATTGAATCTGCCCTTTTGAGTGGAGCATAGAGCCAGGACGAGGGCGAGACTGGCAAGGCTTCCAGGGTGCTTGTTGAACCTGGAAGTGAGCGCCTCTGTAAATCCGTGATCCGGGTGTCTTGCTTACCTCTCCCTAGTCCAGGTCCTCAACATACTGAAGAATATGATGTATACTGGTTAATTTTATGTGTCAGCTGACCAGGCCACAGAGCACCCAGACATTTGATCAAACATTATTCTTGCTTTATCGGTGAAGTTGTTTTGGCTGAGACTGACATTCGAATTGGTAGACTAAGGGCCAATGTGGGTGGGCCTCACCCAATCAGTTGAAGATCTGAATAGAACAAGAAGGTTGACCCTCTTAGGAGCGAGAGGGGAGAACTCCGCCTACCTGCTGCCTTCATTCAGAAAGAATGGCTCTTCTTGGGCCTTGAGCCTGCCTTCTTTCAGACTGGAATGTATACCACTGATGCTCCTCATTCTCAGGCCTTTGGATTCTGATTGGAATAGCACCACGATCTCTCCTCAGTCTCCAGCTTGCTAACTATCAGCCTCCATGATTATATGAACCAATTCGTTATAGCCAGTCAATCTATTTATCCCCTTGGTTTCTTTTCTCTGGAGAAATCTAACACATCTAGTTTTCCATGTCAGCTGCCTAACAGTGGGAGAAGTTACCATCAAAATGAGACAAATGAAAACCTCGGCCAAATCCTGATCGACTTAAACTCTTGGGGCCTTCATTTCTTCAAGTACTAAAAGAAAAGAATTAATTTACTTTGTACCGTGGCAGCAAAATGCAGTTGCATAATGTGTACAAAGTACTTGACACGTAGTAGACACTGAAAAAGTAAGGCCTTTTCTTCCCTTTGAATTAATGAGCTGTTAGTGCTAAATGGGAGCCATGAAGCCAAAGGAAGGTAGTCAGCCAGATCCCAGGCAGGGAGCGTGCTGGCAGGGTGCCCAGATTCCACCCCAAGCCATGGCAGCTCACTCTCTGAACTCAAGAGTGTCACACTGAGCCGGCCTCCGGAGACCTGGCTTCCGGCCTGGCCCCCACACCATTTATCTGGTTCCTCAGACAAGTATTTCATTTTCTTTCTCATCTGTAAAATAAGAGTTCCTTTCAGTTCTAAAATGTCTGTGATTTATTATTCATCATTACCATTTCTGCATTGTTCTTAGCTTTATGTCTGAATTCAAATCACAGGAAGAAAAAAACAGTTTGGACTGTTCAGTTAAATTGTAACAACAACAAAAATAAATTTTAAGCAGAATTAACTTTTCAAAATCCTGTTTGCCTTCAGAATGCGGATCAAATCTCCTAAAATCTATTTTAGACAACTTTTCTCTGGTTTTCTTATTAGCTTGATTTTAGCCTATTCAGTTTGACTAATAAACTGAGAGCTAAACTCAGAGGCAGGTAAGACAGGGCAGCTATAGTATTACTATTGATTATCCTTTAAGAGCTTCTCCAAATCATAACGTTTATTCCTGGCTTGGCTGTTTACAAAGAATAGAGAATCAACTCAGATCTTGTCTCACTGTTACAAATTGAGATTTTTTTTTTTCTTTGCAAACTGTCTTTATAGTAATTATAACTTGCAAAACCCAATACTCAGGAACATAAACTAGGCTTCATTAGAATTTGTAGTACTTAATTTCCTGGGTGTAACTATTTCTTTTTATGAATGTTTATAGTTTTCTTTTAACTTCATTACGTTTTTCCATCATAAACTAGTATACTCTACATTTTTTTGGAAAATACAGAAAAAGAGAAAGAAGAATAGGGAAGTCATGTATGGTTAACTTATGTTAAGAAATGTTAATATTTTGGTGTTTTTTATAGAACATACTTATGGCTACTAAGTGGGGAAGGAATGGAATGAATAGGGAGATTGGGACTGACATATATACACTGCTGCTGCTGCTGCTAATTTGTTTCAGTCTTGTCCGACTCTGTGTGACCCCATAGACGGCAGCCCACCAGGCTCCCCTGTCCCTGGGATTCTCCAGGCAAGAACACTGGAGTGGGTTGCCATTTCCTTCTCCAGTGAATGAAAGTGAAAAGTGAAAGTGAAGTCGCCCAGTCATATCTGACTCTTAGCGACCCCATAGACGGCAGCCCACCAGGCTCCCCCATCCCTGGGATTCTCCTATGTATAAAATCGATAACTAATGAGAACCTACTGTATAGCACAGAGAACTCTACTCAATGCTCTCTGGTGACCTAAATGGGAAGTAAATCCAAAAAGGAGGGAATATATGTATACGTACAGCTGATTCAGTTTGCTGTACAGCAGAAACTAACACACCGTTGTAAAGCAACTATACTCCAATAAAAACTAATAAAAAATATTTTGGTTTTTTTTCATCTAGTTCTTTGCACTGAAGTAACAATTTATGTCCTTATTTGTTTGTTGTTGGGCTTCCCTGGTGGCTCAGCCGGTAAAGAATCCACCCACAATGTGGGAGACCTGGGTTCGATCCCTGGGTTGGGAAGATCCCCTGGAGAAGGGAAAGGCTACCCACTCTAGTATTCTGGTCTGGAGAATTCCACGGACTGCATAGTCCATGGGGTCACAAAGAGTCGGACAGGACTAAGCGACTTTCACTTGTTTGTTGTTCGCTTAAGGACAAGTGGGAGCAGTTTCACATGTTATTATGTTTGTTCTCTGGTTTATTTAAATATTCTCCTGTTTTGATTATGCCTCTAGATAGTTTTTCACTATATAAATTGCTCTGTGAAGGGCATCTTGATGCATAAAAGTTTTTCCATATTAGGATTAATAGTATGAATAAAATTGTCCCTTAGGACTGAAGTCCACAAGTGGAATTCTGTGTCAGAGCAACTGGGATATCCTTGGACAGGCTCTTGGCACATACACTGTGGCTGTGGATGGAAGACAGCACTTGTCATAGCTACACATTTCAAACACAATTAGGCAAGGGTGTCCTTTTCAGTGTCCTTTTGTGGCGTATTTCTAAACCTCCAAATGAAGTTTTCTAAATGGTACTGATGGAGGTTGATTTTAGCCTGCATTTTGCTAAGTTCTAACCAATTCACCTAGTAGGAATTTCCTACTGTAGGGGGCAGTGGGGGAGCAGTAAGCAACTCTCCTTTCCACACAGGGATGTGAAGCCCTCCAAGGTCAACACCGCCTCATAGGGGTGGTTATTAACTGTGGAAATAGCTCTTCAGATAGATATTAATTAAAATTATACTTCTAATCTAAAAATAATGCCAAAGAATGCTCCAACTACCACACAATTGCACTCATCTCATACGCTAGTAAAGCAATGCTCAAAATTCTCCAAGCCAGGCTTCAGCAATACGTGAACCATGAACTTCCAGATGTTCAAGCTGGATTTAGAAAAGGCAGAGGAACCAGAGATCAAATTGCCAACATCTGCTGGATCATCAAAAAGGCAAGAAAGTTCCAGAAAAACATCTATTTCTGCTTTATTGACTATGCCAAAGCCTTTGATTGTGTGGATCACAATAAACTGGAAAATTCTTCAAGAGATGGGAATACCAGACCGCCTGACCTGCCTCTTGAGAAACCTATATGCAGGTCAGGAAGCAACAGTTAGAACTGGATATAGAACAACAGACTGGTTCCAGATAGGAAAAGGAGTACGTCAAGGCTGTATATTGTCACCCTGCTTAACTTCTATGCAGAGTACATCATGAGAAATGCTGGGCTGGAAGAAGCACAAGCTGGAATCAAGATTGCCGGGAGAAATATCAATCACCTCAGATATGCAGATGACACCACCCTTATGGCAGAAAGTGAAGAGGAACTAAAAAGCCTCTTGATGAAAGTGAAAGAGGAGAGCGAAAAAGTTGGCTTAAAGCTCAACATTCAGAAAACAAAGATCATGGCATCTGGTCCCATCACTTCATGGGAAATAGATGGGGAAACAGTGGAAACAGTGTCAGACTTTATGACACTGAAATTAAAAGACGCCTACTCCTTGGAAGGAAAGTTATGACCAATGGAGATAGCATATTAAAAAGCAGAGATATTACTTTGCCAACAAAGGTCCGTCTGATCAAGGCTCTGGTTTTTCCAGTGGTCATGTATGGATGTGAGAGTTGGACTGTGAAGAAGGCTGAGCACCAAAGAATTGATGCTTTTGGACTGTGGTGTTGGAGAAGACTCTTGAGAGTCCCTTGGACTGCAAGGAGATCCAACCAGTCCATCCTAAAGGAGATCAGTCCTGGGTGTTCATTGGAAGGACTGATGCTGAGGCTGAAACTTCAATACTTAGGCCACCTCATGCGAAGAGTTGACTCAGTGGAAAAGACCCAGATGCTGGGAGGGATTGGGGGCAGGAGGAGAAGGGTATGACAGAGGATGAGATGGCTGGATGGCATCACCAACTTGACGCACATGAGTTTGGGTGAACTCTGGGAGTTAGTGATGGACAGGGTGGCCTGGCGTGCTGCGATTCATGGGGTCGCAAAGAGTCGGACACAACTGAGTGACTGAAGTGAACTGAATCTAAAAACACAAAACTAGTAGGTAATTTCTAAAGAATAAACCAGGTAATTCCTTTAACATAGCAACAAAGCACATTTTCTATGAATTTTCAGTGACTATGAATAAATATTTATGAGTTTCTCTGCCTGTTTCATATAGATATTTAGGAATATTTATCCAAAAATATTTTGAAATAGTGATTGGAATATTTATTTTTGCATGTATACTCATTAAATTTTTTTCTAAACAGATATTAAGTAATTTTTTCTCCCAACACTCTGTGGTAAAGTTTTGTCACTTTTGATTGGGACAAGGTAGAGGGGAATTAGCAAGTAGATCAACTTCAAAGCTTAGAGAGTTACTATCATTAGTAGCTAGAAGATAGCACTTTCTACAAGGAAGAATGTCATAGTTTGCTGCTGCTACTGCTGCTGCTGCCGCTAAGTCACTTCAGTCGTGTCCGACTCTGTGTGACCCCATAGATGGCAGCCCACCAGACTCCCCTGTCCCTGGGATTCTCCAGACAAGAACACTGGAGTGGGTTGCCATTTCCTTCTCCAGTGCATGAAAGTGAAAAGTGAAAGTGAAGTCACTCAGTCGTGTCCGACCCTCAGGGACCCCATGGACTGCAGCCTACCAGGCTCCTCCATCCATGGGATTTTCCAGGCAGGAGTACTGGAGTGGGGTGCCATTGCCTTCTCTGCATAGTTTGCTATATTTATCAAAATAAGGGAACCCTGGTTTGATTCCTGGGTTGAAATATCCACTGGAGAAGGAATAGGCTACCCACTCCCATATTCTTGGGCTTCCCTTGTGGCTCAGCTGGTAAAGAATCTACCTGTAATGTGGGAGACCTGGGTTCGAACCCTGGGTTGGGAAGATCCCCTGGAAAAGAGAAAGGCTACCCAGTCCATTATTCTGGCCTGGATAATTCCATGGACTATATCCATGGGGTCGCAAAGAGTTGGACACAACTGAGCGATTTTCACTTCACTTCACTATGGGTGTTTGGTAACAGAGAAGACAAAGTAAATTTGCTTATCAGAGCTGAACATCCAAGTGGGTAGAAGGGGAAAGAGTGGAAGGGGGAGTATTTAAGAGAAAGTGCTCAGGCAGCTAAAGAACTGGTTTCACTTGATTCAGCAGTCTTGATATCTGAGTAAATACTCTGCATGTTAGCCTTTAAAGCGTGTTAACTTCTGCTGAATGTGCTCTCTGTGGAATACAATGTTCAGGGGGGAACTAAAACCTGGTAGGTAGATTCAAATAATGATTTATAAACTGCTGGCCTCTCTGTTGTGAGCATCTTCTGCAGCCACTTCAAAGGCAGGAGCTCTTCCCATGCTTCTCTGAGATCTCCTATGTGAACACATGATGAACAGAAGAGAAATGGACATAAGCGTTCTCAGCCACCCCATTGGCTCCCTCGTTCTAAGTCATCTATTTACTTGCTTATCAAAATGTGTCTCTGCACTTTGAAGAACCCAGACATTAATAAAGACAAAAATGTGCGAACAAGGATATCTGTGTGTCAAATATCCATGTCTCCATACACTCTGCAAGGATGACTCTAATGAATCATGAGTCTCCAATCACTAAGAGCACAGAGCTGATATGCCATGGCTTTAACATTGAGAACTATTTTTTAAAAACATATATATATATATATCATATTTTTAAACTTTATATTATATGTTGGAGCATAGCCGATTAACAATGTTGTGATAGTTTCAGGTGGACAGCAAAGGGAATCAGCCATACATATACATGTATCCATTCTCCCCAAACTCCCCTCCCATCCAGGCTGCCTATAACACTGAGCAACATTCCCTGTGCTACACAGTAGGACCTTGTTGGTTTATATTTTAAATATAGCAGTGTGTACATGTTGATCACAATCTCCGTAACTATCCCTTCCCCACCACCCCCCATCCTTCCCCTGGTAACTGTAAGTTCAAGAACTAACTCTTCACTGAGCCCAGTTCTGCATCTAGTTATCTATGCAGGATGAACTACAAGAACACATGGTGAACAGAAGAGAAATGGCCAAGTGTTCAGACTCTAGGTTCAACCCTGGAAGAATTTGTCAAGAACTGCCTCCACCTAGAATGATAAACTCTTAAAAGAGAAGGAATCTTAAAGATTCCTCAGACACCTTATTTTTCTGATGAGAAAATTCAAGACCAGAGATGATGACTGACTTTCTGAGGATCACAGAGAAAGCTAGCCACAGAGCTGGCCAAAGAGCACACATCTGCTGACAGCCAGGGCAGAGCTTTCCACTTTGTTTCACTCTGAATCTTTAAGCTGTGAAAAGGTGTAGTAGCATCACCACATCACAATTCAATGGTCCCATAAAATGTGGAAGGAAAGAATTGCCTACAATTTTTCTGCCGGGATGGAGTCAAGGAAATCTGTTGATCTGTTCTTGTGTTATCCAGTCCAGTAAACACACACACATACACACACACACTTTAAAGTTCAATTTGGGGGCAGCAGTTGGATGGAATCCTTACAGATGCTGCTCAGCTCTGGCCATCGTACGTTTCATCCAACACAGTGCCTAGGACACGGTGGATATTTAATGATGGCAGTCCCCCAAATCCTAGGCTAGTATCAGTGTGGGTTTTTCCCCTTTCATTTCAATGTTAGCATCATGGAAATGGTTGTTAGGGAGGCAGTGTGATATCATGGAAAACATGCTGGTCCAGTTCTGCCAGTGCTGACCTTGGAAATATAACCTAACCTCTATGACCTTCAATTTCCCCACATGATCTCCTGGCATTCTTCCAGCTCAAAGCTACCATGTTCTACCATTTTACCTTAGAGGGGGTACTTTATGAAGACTGACCTGTTTACAGAGCTCTCTGAGATCCTGAATTGTGGAGATTCCAACAGCATCAAAAGAAACTATAGATAAAGATTTTTCAATGAGAGCTGAAAACTTTTTAGTAGTCAGATAATATATATCTTTAAACATAGCACTGTTTTTACTTGACTTTGAAAGGCAAAGGATTGGCTTTGTCTTTTGTCCACTGCCTAAGAAGGAAGAAAGTCATCATGTCAGCACAACGTCTAGTGACCCTTATGTCCTGTTGTCCTTCTCTCATTTCATTTTAGAATGTTGGCTTTTCCTGGGGCTAAATTCTTTCCCCTAGAAGCCACCAATCTTAGAATTACAGCCTCTCCCCTCTTCCTTCCTTCTTCCATTTAATAAACATGATTTCCCCCCATGGTACTAGAACTTCTGTTACTTTCATTTCCTCTAATAGTATGAAAAGTGATACGGCTCAACCAAAGCAAATTGAGGGAAAACACTCGGGACAGAAATATAAGGGATAATGCCAAGATGACTCTAAAAAAAAAAGCTGATGGAAAGAGTTCTGTGGGAGTGAGATAACTTAGAAATAAATGTATGGGAGGATTTTTTTTTCCAGAATAAAGCAGTTTTGGGGGGCTCAGGAAGAGTAGCATGAACAAATGACAAAGTTTGGGAGTGGAAAAAGTCGAAACAAGAAGGAGCCAGTGCACCAGTCCAGACAGGAGTGGGGAGGAAATGTTGACAGAGAAGCTGCTTGTGAACAAAGACACTTTCAAGGTCAGCCATAGCTTAGCAGAGCTGGAAGGGAGCTCAGCCTCTCACAGGAAGCATTGCAGGGTGAATCTTCAAGTGCCTCTGTAAGAACTCCCCCATCATTTTGGCTATCCAGACTTTCGTCATATTGATGGCCCACACTTCCTATCCATCCAGAATCTCACTTACTACAATGAAATCTCACTTCTTTTTGTTGTACCCTTAAGGACAGCCATTTAGAAAAAAGTCACTGACATCAGAGACTAGTTTCCCATACTGATATGTAAAAAGAAAGAAAGAAAAAAAGCCTTGTAAGAATTAAAGACAAAAAACAAAATTAGAAAAGTAATACTTAACTTTCAAAAGCAGCTTTCATAAGCCATTTTAAATAGCTTTAGTAAGCTTTTTGTATGTTTCTCTGAAATTTTGGATTCATATAATTTAAATAAATAGTAGTATTATATTTAATGCATGGCACGAAAGGATTTTTGCACACAATAGGTTTCATAATCAAGTTGACTTTTTGTATAGCATGAAATTGCTTACTCAAATTCAGGTTGTGATAAGCTATGATTTTCTAGATTGATTTGCCTAGTTTCAATTGCCCCATTATGCTTTAGTGGTTGGCATATTTTATTCTAGTTTTAATAATGTTTTATTTAATTTAACCAATTAAAATAGGTTAAGATGTGGACACTTCTGTCCTGCAGTGTGTTAAAATCTACTTGATTTAAGAAAGTCTATAGCTGTTGTGAGCAACTTCACATTTTGTTTCTAAAAGAATAAGAATATCTAAGTGGTTGGTTTTCCAAGATCAGTTTGAGTGAAACACCAGTGTGCAGACTAGCCTTCTATAGGTTTATGCTTTGGGCATACCTCTTAGTTTGATTGTGTCACCATTCCATAGCATGATAGAAAGGCTAGATGTCCCAGTTGTGGGAAGGAATCCATAGTGATTCTGAAATAAAAGTAGACTCTCTCCATCGTTTCCTGTGCTCTCTCTTAAGGAAAACCATCAGTTAAGTCAGGCACTATTTGGGCCTTGTGACTCTACGTTGATGTCTAGCTTATCCCTTTAGCTATTAAAAGAGAGATATTGATGCTGATCTGCTTGTAATTTCCAGAGCCATTCTTTTTTTCCCCTCCTGAAAGGGTCTTAGCTACAGCATGTGGGATCTTTTAGTTGTGGGATGAAAACTGTGAGTTGTGGCACATGGGGATCTAGTTCCTTGACCAGGGCTCAAACCCAAGCCCCCTGCCTTGGGAGCGTGGAGTCTTAGCCACTGGACCACCAGGGCAGTCCCAGGATGTTGAGTCCTGCTCCCAGGCAACCGGTGAGCGGTCTTGTACCAATGCCACAGAAGGGGAGCCCAGAACCAAGGACATTTTTGAAGTTAATCGAGCCCCTCCTGAATTTTTAATTTCCACACATTCACGCAAATCATGATTCAGATCATATAAGCTCTGCTGATTTGCATACATACAGTTTTCCTATTGGTCTGTCTTTTCCTCCTTATGTAACCTGTTATCCTCTGTCACAACTGGGGACTGATCTCAGCAAGGCTGCAATGAGAGGGGGCGTGAAGCGACATCTTAATTCCCTACCCAGGAATTGAACCTGGACCAAAATAAGCTCACTGATATTTTCTTAAAAAAAAAAAAAAAATCAAACTGAAGAAGTTAAAAGCCGGATCCTTCTTCCGTTGATGTTATGGCCCGCTTTGATCATCCCTTTCTGTATGTGTGTGCATGCACAAGATACTTGAATTTACTTTTATAAAATGACATTAAAGCATTTAAAAGAGATTTGCTAAACAATTATGGTCTCAGCCTTTAGGAATTATAATCAAATAGAGGAGATATAAAGCCAGATATCATATTTCTTTGTAGATGGGTACAATGAATGCATTGTGAGTTAGTAATTCAAATTTTAATTTGAAAGCTAGTAACATTTGCAAGTGGAGACATTCTATACAATAGCAGTAGAGTTACAAAGATTTAGCAGTGCTATTTTGAACTAAGGCATCTAATGGCATATATACATTTGCTAGGAAATAGATTTGGCAACTTTAAAATATATTGCAAAAGGAAAAAAATCGTGGTTACTGGTAATGAAACTGAATAGGTGACACTGGGCCGGGGTAGTAATAGTTTTGAGGAAGGGGCCAACATGCAAAAACAACTCCTTTGACGTGTCCTCTCTTTGCCATTGCTTTTGGCTTTATATTCTCATTTCTCTTTAAAGATCTGATGTTTAGTCCAAAAAGGTAGGACTGATCTTTGGATATCTTTTATTCTGTCATCAAGTGTTCCTTCAATTTAGACTTCCTTGTCCCCTTACATAGATCAGAAAACTCTGGATTTGTTTTGTTTGTATTTAACTCCCATGGCTCTGGATTAGGTACTTTCCTTTCCAAATCTTCTCTCATTTGCTACTGCCCTTCCACCCAAAGTGAAGCTAGTGAAGCTACACTGAACACCCACATTTTAAAATTTAGTAATAATGTAATTTAGCTTAATGAGAGAGAGCTAGAAGTAAATATAAATCTTAGATACTATAAATAATGACATAATGGCTTCCTTGCCAAGTCCAGGTTATTTGAGAACTTCACATGAGAGTATGCCTTTTGCTGAATGAATATAGTTTCCATTTATGTTTTAACAGTGATTTGTTGGAGAAGTCTTTTATTCCCCTGATAATATTTTTTCAAAGCACACAAGCCATGCAATTAAGTAAAAAGTTATTGGCTTTAATTGCTTTACACAAATGAGTGTCTGTTGGATTTGGAGGAAGTAGCCTTTTAAGCTTTCCCCAAATTCCTACCCGCTAGGTACCCACACCCTAGTTTAAGGGCCCAGAGAGTTCAAGGCTGAACTCTTTTCGGTAGCTGTGAAAAGTTTCATAGCCTTTTAAAAAAGTTCAGCGGCTGTGTTTGGGGAAGAGATACATGTATTATGCAAGACTGCTAGCTAATGCCGAGATTGTAACATATGGAATTCATAAAGGTCCAATTACAGGATCGTCACTGTGCCATGGTTGTAACTTATGTAAGTTATTGATTAGACTTTCATGAGATCATAATCAAAAGGTTATTCTTTGGTAATGGTGTGTTAGAAGAGCTTTATCCTGAACTTCAAAGCCATCCTCTGAGCCCCAAGAACAAAGGCTTAGAAGTTTGAACCAGGGCCAGAATCAGTCTATGAGTTAACGATGTCCCAGACCATCAGGGAGCCCAGTGGACTCATCCACGTGTGTGAACTTTCTCTCATCACATCAGATCAACAGTCATCATGGAAAGATGACAGTTGATTCACCTTTAATGTGCTTTTTTTTTTTAAATGAATCAGCTTGGCTGACTGTGGTGTCTGCTTGCATTTGCCTCGTAACTGTTTATTTTACCTGTAAAGCACATTCACAGTGCTTGGGAAGACAGTGCTTATCCTTAACTCGGTTTACCTCTCAGAAGAGGAACTACAGTCAGCCACGGTGCTTTTCAAGTTCTAGTTAAGGGCGGGGAGGAGTTTTAACTATGAATACATGTTTACTACTACATAGAAATAGGTATTTTGATTACTGAAATGAAAACAGTTTTAGCACTAATCAGAGGACATTTTATTATCCTGTAGATAACTAATCTACAGGAAATAACTTTTAGAAATGAAAAAGCAACTATGTAACATAACAATTAGTAATAAAGGAAGGTTCAGAATGGTGCTAATCTTCTGACGTGTTTTAAGTGGGCAAAATGAGAGGCTGTGTGGTTGGCTTACACTCAAATGGAAAATGCGGTGTCCTGTCTTTGGCTCTTAAAAATCCTTCTGTAAGGATCTAAGGACTTAAAACTATTACAGCAAATAAGCAAAACGCCATAGAGCAGTCTTTTTCACAACAGCACCTCCAAATCTACTATGTGGGCTTCTTTCTCCTAGACCTTTGGACAAATCCTCAGGCAGATCCTGGAATTTTGCTCGTCAGCCAGAGATAATAAAATGTCTTCTGATTAGTGCTAAAACTGTTCTCATTTCAGTAATCAAAATATCCATTTCTGTGTAGTAGTAAACCTGTACTCATAGTTAAAACTCCTCCCCGCCCTTAGCTGGGACCTGAAAGGCACCACGGCTGACTGTTCTCACTAGACCTCCTCCTGGGCTGGATGCCCAGGGTGCAGGTGGGAGGGCCACAAAATACTGAGACGAGGTGCAAGGCAGGGTGTCGGTGTCACCCACGTCAAACACAGTTAACCTCCAGAGGATGGTTAGAGCTGATCTTGTTATTAAGGGCAGTTTTCCTGAGTCCCTCCTCTGGGAGCATCTGGCACCTTTGCCTGTGCCAGGGCAATGCTTTCCCTCCCATCTGGGCGCCCATAATCACAGTGCCCAGTCTGCTCTGGTCTTGCCACATTGGCTTCCGTGCTGTTTCCTGATTGTCCTATGTCCCATCCCGCCCAAGGGATTTGGCACTAACCATTCCTTGTGCCGGAGAAGGCAATAGGACCCCACTCCAGTACTCTTGCCTGGAAAATCCCATGGACACAGGAGCCTGGTAGGCTGCAGTCCATGGGGTCGCTAAGAGTCGGACATGACTGAGCGACTTCACTTTTACTCTTCACTTTCCTGCATTGGAGAAGGAAATGGCAACCCACTCCAGTGTTCTTGCCTGGAGAATCCCAGGGACAGGGGAGCCTTGTGGGCTGCTGTCTATGGGGTCGCACAGAGTCGGGCACGACTGACGTGACTTAGCAGCAGCAGCAGCATTCCTTGTGCTGGCGTACTCTTCTCCCAGATACTTGTTCAATTATTTACAAGACTTCTCATCCTCATATTCACCTACTTGTATTGATACAGACACTTTTCTGACAAAAACAACAACAGATATATATATATATATATATATATATAGTACTGGTTTAAGTCAGTAGTATTTATTGCCTATATCATCTACAGTGTTAGACAAGATAAGAACTACAGAAGTCGTCTTTGCCTCTGTCTTCAAGAAACTACTACTTGACTAAACTTACTTAAGGGTATAAGTATCCACAGGGTGTTGGTTGCATGTGCTAAGTCACTTCGGTCATGTCCGACTTTTTGTGACCCCATGGACTACTACCCACAAGGCTCATCTGCCCATGGGATTTTCCAGGCAAGAATACTAGAGTGGGTTGCCATGCCCTTCTCCAGGGGATCTTCCTGACCCAGGGATTGAACCCACGTCTCTTGTGTCTCTTGCATTGGAAAGTAGGTTCTTTTTCACTAGCACCACCTGGGGAGTATCCAGGAGCCCCCATGAACACCCAAATTGATGATGTTCTACCCATTAGTATATATGATGGCGCAGTGCAATGAACACAGTTGGCCTTCTATATCTGCAGCTTCATCCATTTTCCATCAGTGGTTGGTTGAATCCATGGATGCAAAACCAATGGATGCAGAGTTGATTGTCTTGCTTCTGCTTAAACTAAATGTAATGTTTTCTCCCATACGACCAATTTCCTATATTTCAATTTGAACAGAAGTCACACAACAGATAAAAATGATACTGTGGTTAAATTATACTGTGTGTATATTTCCAAAAGCATGTTTAATTTTCCTAGATCTTGCCTTTTACCTTATGGCTCCATTTCAGCCAACAGCTCTGACGATGGCAAAGGTTTTAAAGTAAATTAATTCTGATTAATTAACAACAAAATCTTCTCCAAATTGAAACATAAACAGAAGAATAGATGATTGTATGTAGCTGATCTTTATTCCTTCCATCTCTCCTTCATCCTGTGAGTTGACTGAGCACTTGCAATGCGGCAGGCACTGCTTGAGGTGGTAGGGATGCAGCAGAGAAGAGAGGTGAAGTGTTGGCCCTCATGGGGCTGACTTTCCATGTGGTGAATAGGAGATATAAAAAGTTTAAGTGGACATAGGTCAAGTAATGATAAGTGTTATGTGGGAAATTATAAGCAGAAAATAAGAATATGCATGGTGGGGGTTGTTATTTCAGAGAGGAGGTATGAGCAAGGTTGCTTGGATGAGATGGCATTTTACTTGAATAAAATTCAGGGTGTAACTGTGCATATCTGAGGGGCAAGCACCCTAGCAAAAGGAATAGTTAGTGCCCAGCTCCCCAGGTGGGAAGGTGCCTGGCACGCTAAGGCAACAGCAAGGAAGCTGGTGTGTCTGGATGAGAGAGGCGGGGGAGCCTTGGTTATGAACATCCAGCCAGAGGGTTAGCACTTGAGAATGAAGTTTCATTGTGTGTGTGTGTGTGTGTGTGTGTGTTTTGCTGTGCCATATATGGGATCTTATTTCCCCAAACAGGGATCGAACCTGTGCCCCCTGTATTGGAAGCACTTGACTGGCAGGGAAACTCTGCTGTATCACTTGGGGTGTGTTATTCTCTGTGAATTGAAGCTTATTCACTCCACACAGATGTCAATATGAGATTTTGTTTTCTTTTTTAAAAAGCTTTTTATTATGGAAAATTTTAAACATATACAAATATAGACAGAATAGTAAAATGAACACCCATGTGTCCATCATCCAAATTCAAGAATTATTAACTTTGGCTGGTCTTGTTTTATCTATACTCTGTACCTACTTCCTCTCCCCATAGCATTTTGAAACAATTTCAGGTGGTGTATCACTTCATCCATAAATATTTTAGTATGTTGCTATAAAGATAACTACAACTCCCCTACAAAACTAGTAAAAATAATTCTCTAATATAGACAAACATCTGGTTAGTGTTTACATTTCCTACTATCTCTCAGAAACATCATACATTTTTAAAGATTTCTTTATTTGAATAAGGATCCAGAATAAGGTCCACACATTGTGATTGGTTAAGTCTTTTCAGTTTAGTTCAGTCGCTTAGTCGTGTCCGACTCTTTGCAACCCCATGAACCGCAGCACACCAGGCCTCCCTGTCCATCACCAACTCCTGGAGTCTACCCAAACTCATGTCCATTGAGTTGGTGATGCCATCCAACCATCTCATTCTCTGTCGTCCCCTTCTCCTCCTGCTCTCAGTCTTTCCCACCATCAGGGTCTTTTCAAATGAGTCAGCTCTTTGCATCAAGTGGCCAAAGTATTGGAGTTTCAGCTTCAACATCAGTCCTTCCAATGAACACCCAGGACTGATCTCCTTTAGGATGGACTGGTTGGATCTCCTTGCAGTCCAAGGGACTCTCAAGAGTCTTCTCTGATACCACAGTTCAAAAGCATCAATTCTTTGGTGCTCAGCTTTCTTTATAGTCCAACTCTCACAGCATATTAAAAGAACAGAGACATTACTTTGTCAGCAAAGGTCCGTCTAGTCAAGGCTATGCTTTTTCTAGTAGTCATGTATGGATGTGAGAGTTGGACTAAGTCTTTTAGGTCTCGTGTAATCTGTGTTTGCCCTTCATTGCTCTCCCTTTTTAAATTGCTTCAAATCTTTGTTGAGGAGACTAGGTTTTTGGCCTATAGAGGTTCCCATAACCTAGATTTTGTAGATTACATCTTTGTGGTGTAGTTTCACTTGCTCTTCTGTCTTCTAAATTAATATTTTTTGTAGCTATACCTTAGTGTGTTAAATAGAAACATAATATTCCATTTTACAGATATACTATAATTTGTAGGAAAAAAGTTAAAAAAATTTTATTGTGGTAAACATCACATAAAATATAAAACATCCTATTTTAACCATATCTAAATTAATACTTTGATAAGCATTTCTAACTTGTTTTTAAGCTAAAGAAATAAGGTAATTGCAATTTTGCCATGTATGATAACATGGACTGTAAATGCATGTCTGCAAAAAGCAAAAAAAGGGAAAAGTTTTTAGACTATTTTCTCAGCCACTGCTTCCCTTTTGAACTCTTCTGTCACCTCAGCTCATGGCTGATGTCCTTCAGGATGGTTTGATTTCATTCCTCCCACCCCAACCATCCAGAAACCTCCAGACTGCTTCTTTCTACCTGTGGGTTCTCCCACTGTTTAGAAACTTTTGCTGCCACACCCCGTCAATAAGGGACTTGCATAATCTTAATATTTGTTGAATGCTTACTATGTGCCAACATTGGCTACCTACTTTACACATGGTACTTATTTTAATCCTTGCAACTGCTGTGAAGCAGGGGCTGGCCCTCCCTCCGGTTCCTCATGCTTGCCAAAGTTCTGTCAGAGCTTCCTCACCTGGCCTTTCCACTGCCGAAAGCGCTGTTCCCTCTTTCAGCTGTTTAACTTCCACTTATGCGGCAGAAGTCAGGCAAGCCTTTCTTGAGCCCCTGTGTGTACGTGCTAAGTCTCTTCAGTCGTGTCCCACTCTGTGCAACCCTCTGGACTGCAGCCTGCCAGGCTCTTCTTCCATGGGATTCTCCAGGCGAGAATACTGGAGTGGGTTGCCATGCCTTCTTTACCACTAGTGCCACCTGGGAAGCCCAGCTAAGTCAAATTACATATTCTCAAAGCACTACACACTTCTACTCTGAAGTACTTTATCACAGTCTTAATTATTTCATCAACTCCCTTCTAGCCTGCAAACTCCATAAGGACAAATACTGGTTTTGTACCTCGGCACTGGAGGCATACACAATGCCCGGTGCCTGGCACACTCAGGAATACGGGTTGAAAGAATAAGAGGCTAAGACTTTGCCCAAGGCCAGCTAGTAAGCACTGGGATGAGAATTCAAGCCAAGTTGGTCTGCTGCTGCGGCGGCTGCTAAGTCGCTTCTCATGTCCGATTCTGTGCGACACCATAGACGGCAGCCAACCAGGCTCCCCCATTCCTGGGATTCTCCAGGCAAGAACACTGGAGTGGGTTGCCATTTCCTTCTCCAGTGCATGAAAGTGAAAAGTGAAAGTGAAGTTGCTCAGTCGTGTCTGACCCTCAGTGACCCCATGGACTGCAGCCTACCAGGCCCCTCCGTCCATGGGATTTTCCAGGCAAGAGTATTGGAGTGGGGTGCCATTGCCTTCTCCAATGGAGATGGCTAGCAGTCCAAATAATATCATCCAGAGGCAGGCGTGAATTTGGGCTACAGTCAGACCAACTTGGGAGAAGGCAATGGCACCCCACTCCAGTACTCTTGCTTGGAAAATCCCATGGGCGGAGGAGCCTGGTAGGCTGCAGTCCATGGGGTTGCTAAGAGTCGGACGCGACTGAGTGACTTGACTTTCACTTTTCACTTTCATGCACTGGAGAAGGAAATGGCAACCCACTCCAGTGTTCTTGCCTGGAGAATCCCAGGGACGGGGGAGCCTGGTGGGCTGCCGTCTATGAGGTCACACAGAGTGGGACACGACTGAAGCGACTTAGCAGCAGCAGAAGCTGTCTCCATGGAGAGTAGGCTCAGAACCAGTGTAGCTGGTGGCCTCACTGTCACCCTTTCCTGCTAAGTTGTGATTGGAATCCCCGTCTACCTCTCTCAGTCAAAGCTTCACAAGTATACTGGGGCTTCTGTTTCCTTTAAAATCAGAAATTTCATGACTTGGACTAGACATAGTAAGACATGATTTACCTATTTTTTTTAAGGATATAACTAATTGGACCTAAGCTTTTGAGCCACAAAAATATATTAGTCACTGGGGATTCAAATAAGAATAGTTTTTGAGCCACAAAAATATATATTGAGTTGGCCAAAAGGTTCATTTGGGTTTTTCTGTAAGATGTTTTGAAAAACTCCAGATGAACTTTTTGGCCAACATAATATTAGTCACTGGGGATTCAAATAAAAATAGACAATAGACAAAGTTCTTGCCACAGAGGAGAGTGGGAAGTCAAGTAAATAGATTGTTAGTATAAATACAATAGTAAAGATAAGGGAAAGTACAGGAAAGATTCATCTGGAATGGAAAAGTTTTACCAAAGAGGTGACATTTTACCTGAGTCTGGAAGGTTAAGTCAAAGTTTGCTTGGTAGACAAAAGTGTGCATGCTCAGTCGCTCAGTCATATCCAACAAGGCAGGTGGTAAACATTTCAAACATAGAGAAGGGAGCAGGGTTTGTGTGAAAGCATGGCAGCTTAATGGACTCAAAACTTGCTGTCACTGGATCAAAGCCTTGTGAGGGAAGACATGAGAGAAGAGCTTGTGGGCAGAGCCTGATGTAAAGCTGTAACTGAACTCCGCCTTGTCATCAGAAATCATTAAGAGTTTTAAGTGGGAACAGTGATGTGGTCCAGCTGGCATGAAAGAGGAAAAAACTGGATGATAATGTGGATTGGAGGGGATAAATCTGGGAGTCATTAATTGAGAGGTCAGGGACAATTACAGCAGCATGGGTGAGAAGTGTCTGAATTTTGGTAGTAACAGTGGGAAGGAAAAGAAAGGGATAGATCTGAAAAATCAATGAGGATTTGTGGAGGTGATTGGTGAAAGAATACTTTATAAAGACTAACACATTTATAGGTTGGACAATTGGTTATGGACTGGTTGCTATCTTAAGAAATAAAAGTGAAGAGGTTCTTTGGGAAGATAATGAGTTTGGTTCAAACATGTTAAGTCCAAGGGGAGCTGTCTTGTAGATAGTTGTTGATATGAATCTAGAACTCAGAAGAAGGGTAAAAACTGGAGATAAAAATGTGGAGATCACAGAAACATAGGTGTAAGTTGAAGACAGAGAAACAGATAAGATACCCCAAGAAGAGAGCAAAAGCAGGAAGAGGAGCCCAGAAGTTGTATCCTGGAAACATTCACCTTGAAGGCAGTGATTCTTAACCCTTTTTTTGAGTCATGGACTCCTTTAAGAATGTGATAAAAGCTAGGGTCTACTCTCCCCAGAAAAACAGTCATATTTATGGAAACACAAAAGCTATGGATTCTCTAATGGTGTCTGGGCCCACATCTGAACCCTTTGTCAGGTGCAGTTATAAAAGGAGAAGTATGTGAAGGTCATAGTGAAAGACATCAGAGAAAGAGAGAGAGAAGAGAAAGTGTTGTAATGTATAGGTCAAAAAAAAAAAAAAAAGAGAGAGAGAAAGAGAGAAAGAGAAATTGATTGTAATAAAAAACATTTAAGAGAATATTTTTGTTTGTTCAGTCACTAATTGTTGTTGGACTCTTTGTGACCCCATAGACTGCACCATGCCAGGCTTCCCTGTCCTTCCCTATCTCCCAGAGTTTGTGCAAACTTATATCATTGATTTGGATGCCATGCAACCATGTTATCCTCTATCACCCGCTTCTCCTGCACTCAGTCTTTCCCAGCATCAGGTTGTTTTCCAATAAGTCGGCTCTTCACATCAAGTAGCCAAAGTATTGAAGCTTCAGCATCAGTTATTCCAGTGAATATTCAGGGTTGATTTCCTTTAGGTTTGACTGGTTCGATCTCCTTGCTGTTCAAGGGACCATCAAGAGTCTTCTCAGGACCGCAGTTCAAAAGCATCAATTCTTCAGTGCTCAGCCTTCTTTATGGTCCAACTCTCACATCTGTACATGATTACTAGAAAAGCCATAGCTCTGACTATACAGACCTTTATCAGCAAAGTGATGTCTCTGCTTTTTAATATGCTGCCTAGGTTTGTCATAGCTTTTCTTCCAAGGAGCAAGGTCCAGCTCTCAATGGATTTAACAATTTGGAAGTCATCAGTGATCTTTTAAGAAAGCATGTTGTTAGTAATGAGGGCAAAAGCCATATTGTAGTGAGCAGAAGACTGATGGGCAAGAAAACCAAGCCCATGAGTATAGCCTCCTCTGGCAGCATCATAATGACAGGAAGGAAGAAAGATAGCCTGGTAGAGACAGGGTTGGGTTTTTAACCTTTTCATTACATTAATATAAATGAGAGAAGATGACATTATCGATGCTGCCAGACTCAGGATGTGGGAAGGAAGCAAGATGGAATGTGGGTGTGCCTGTTTGTAGATGGATGGAGGAAAGTGGAGAGTATTCCTGTCTAACAGTCTTGTGGATAAGATATTGTCATCAGTTGAGTGAAGACAGTAGGAATGGGCAGAGGACTTCGAGGAGTCTATGGAATTGTTGTGTGTAGAAGAAGAGATGTTTAAAAGAATTGCTCAGGGGTCCTTGGATACTACTGGAGTTGGCCACATAGATTGAGCCAGTCCTCAGACTATGGATTGTCAGCATCAGTATTCTCCAGGAAATTCCTTTGATTCTGTTTCTTGAAGAGGGATGATTGGTGTATGTATGAGTAACAATTTAAAATAGCAAATATCCAGAGGAGCCTAGAAAATTAGAAAGGCTAATTGTGTTACATGTTCTAGGCAATGGTTTTTCCTGAAGTATAAAAAACATTTATAGTGGTGACTGTTACTCGACTATATAGAGCTTCTCCAGGTTTGGCTGCAAATAATGTAATCAGTCTGATTTCAGTATTGACCATCTGGTGATATGCATGTGTAGAGTCTTCTCTTGTGCTGTTGGAAGAGGGTATTTGCTATGACCAGTGTGTTCTCTTGGCAAAACTCTATTAGCCTTTGCCCTGCTTCATTTTGTACTCCAAGGTCAAACTTGCCTGTTACTCCAGGTAGTTCTTAACTTTCTACTTTTGCATTCCAGTACCCTATAATGAAAAGGACATCTTTTTTGGGTGTTAGTTCTAGAAGGTCTTGTAGGTCTTCATAGAACCGTTCAACTTCAGCTTCTTCAGCATTACTGGTCAGGGCACAGACTTGGATTAATGTGACATTGAATGGTTTGCCTTGGAGACGAACAGAGACCGTTCTGTCATTTTTGAGATTGTATCCAAATACTGCATTTTGGACTCTCTTGAGGGCTATGCCATTTCTTCTAAGGGATTCTTGCCCACAGTGGTAGATATAAAGGTCATCTGAGTTAAATTCACCCATTCCAGTCCATTTTAGTTCACTGATTCCTAAAATGTCGATGTTCACTCTTGCCATCTCCTGTTTGGTCACCTCCAATTTACCTTGATTCATGGACCTAACATTCTAGGTTCCTATGCAGTATTGTTCTTTACAACATCATGTTTTTTTTTTTTTTTTTGCTTTGGCTCCATCTCTTCATTCTTTCTGGAGTTATTTCTCCACTCTTCTCCAGGAGCATATTGGGCACTACCGACCTAGGGAGTTCATCTTTCAGTGTCTTATCTTTCAGCAAAAATAAGACCAGGAACTGACTCAGATTATATGGCTCAGATCATGAACTCTGTATTGCCAAATGCAAACTTATATTGAAGAAAGTAGGGAAAACCACTGACCATTCAGGTATGACCTAAATCAAATCCCTTACGATTATACAATGGAAGTGACAAATAGATTAAAGGGACTAGATCTGATAGACAGAGTGCCTGAAGAGCTATGGATGGAGGTTTCTGACATTGTACAGGAGGCAGTGATCAAGACCATCCCTAAGAAAAAGAAATACAAAAAGGCAAAATGGTTTTCTGAAGAGGCCTTACAAATAGTGAAAAGAAGAGACGCAAAAGGCAAGGGAGAAAAGGAAAGATATACCCATCTGAATGCAGAGTTCCAAAGAATGGCAAGGAGAGATAAGAAAGCTTTCTTAAGTGAACAATGCAAAGAAATACAGGAAAACAATAGAATGGGAAAGACTAGTGATCTCTTCAAGAAAATTAGAGATACCAAGGGAACATTTCATGCAAAGATGGGCTCAATAAAGGACAGAAATGGTAGGGACCTAACAGAAGCTGAAGATATTAAGAAGAGGTGGCAACACTACACAGAAGAACTATGTAAAAAAGATCTTAATGACACAGATAACCATGATGGTGTGGTCACTGAGCTAGAGTCAGACATTCTGGAGTGCGAAGTCAAGTGGGCCTTAGGAATCATCACTATGAACAAAGCTAGTGGAGGTGATAGAATTCCAGTTGAGCTATTTCAAATCCTAAAAGATGATGCTGTGAACGTGCTTCACTCAAGATGCCAGCAAATTTGGAAAACTCAGTAGTGGCCACAGGACTGGAAAAGGTCAGTTTTCATTCCAATCCCAAAGAAAGGCAATGCCAAAGAATGCTCAAACTACCACACAATTGCACTCATCTCACATACTAGCAAAGTAATGTTCAAAATTCTCCAAGCCAGGCTTCAACAGTACATGAACTGTGAACTTCCAGATGTTCAAGCTGGATTTAGAAAAGGCAGAGGAACCAAAGATCAAATTGCCAACATCCGTTGGATCGTCGAAAAAGCAAGAAGGTTCCAGAAAAACATCTACTTTTGCTTTATTGACTATGCCAAAGCCTTTGACTGTGTGGATCACAATAAACTGGAAAATTCTTAAAGAGATGGGAATATCAGACCACCTCCTGAGAAATCTGTATGCAGGTCAAGAAGCAACAGTTAGAACCAGACATGGAACAACAGACTGGTTCCAAATCAGGAAAGGAGTACATCAAGGCTGTATATTGTCACCCTGTTTATTTCACTTATATGCAGAGTACATCATGGGAAATGCTGGGCTGGATTAAGTACAAGCCAGAATCAAGATTGCCAGGAGAAATATCAATAACCTCAGATATGCAGGTAACACCATTCTTATGGCAGAAAGTGAAAAAGAACTAAAGAGCCTTTTGATAAAAGTGAAAGAGGAGAGTGAAAAAGTTGGCTTAAAACTCAACATTCAAAAAAAAAAAAAAAATCAACACTCAGAAAACTAAGATTATGGCATCTGGTCCCATCATTTCATGGCAAATAGATGGGGAAACAATGGAAACAGTGACAAACTTTATTTTGGGGGGCTCCAAAATCACTGCAGATGGTGACTATAGCCATGAAATTAAAAGATGCTTGCTCCTTGGAAGAAAAGCTATGACCAACCTAGACAGCATATTAAAAAGCAGAGACATTACTTTGCCAACAAAGGTCCGTCTAGTCAAGGCTATAGTTTTTCCAATGGTCATGTATGGATGTGAGAGTTGGACTATAAAGAAAGCTGAGCACCGAAGAATTGATACTTTGGAACTATGGTGTTGGAGAAGACTCTTGAGAGCCCCTTGGACTCCTAGGAGATCCAACCAGTCCATCCTAAAGGCAATCAGTCCTGAATATTCATTGGAAGGACTGATGCTAAAGCTGAAACTCCAATAGTTTGGCCACCTGATGTGAAGAACTGACTCACTGGAAAAGACCCTGATGCTGGGAAAGATTGAAGGCAGGTAAATAAGGGGAAGACAGAGGATGAGATGGTTAGATGGCATCACCAACTTGATGGACATGAATTTGAGCAAGCTCTGGGAGTTGGTGATGGACAGGGAGGCCTGGCGTGCTGCAGTCCATGGGGTCAGAAAAAGTCAGACACGACTGAGCGACTGAACTGAACTGAACTGATTACTCAACTAGTTCTGTAAATTTTGGCCTCTGTGAATCTAATTATGAGGTTACATATTTTTTTTTTTTCCTGTTTGGCTCTTAGGTAGGAACAGAACAACTGGGCATTGGAAGATATCTTGTCACATAGTATTCTAGTATATGAAATTGAAATTATATGAATAAAGCAGTCAAATTAAGGCCTATCTCACAGCTGTTACCAAGGTAGTTTGATGCATCTTTTTTAAAACATAAAGTTAAGGGGGAAAGTCTGGTTTTTATGATTTTTATCAAAGAAGTTAATACTGTCCATGTGGATTCAAGAAAAATATATTAAATAATTGAAGAAAATTACCTGAAGCTGAAACTAAGAAAAATAAGACCTGATATTAAATATGGGATAAGCCATCATCGACAATATCTCCCAATATTTCTAAGCCCATTAAAAATTTTAGCGCTTTTTATCAATAGAATGAAATATGTATACCTCTGCTGCTGCTGCTAAGTCTCTTCAGTCGTGTCCGACTCTGTGTGACCCCATAGACGGCAGCCCACCAGGCTCCCCCGTCCCTGGGATTCTCCAGGCAAGAACACTGGAGTGGGTTGCCATTTCCTTCTCCAATGCATGAAAGTGAAAAGTGAAAGTGAAGTCACTTAGTCGTGTCCAACTCTTCGCAACCCCATGGACTGCAGCCCACCAGGCTCCTCTGCCCATGGGATTTTCCAGGCAACAGTACTGGAGTGGGGTGTCATCGCCTTCTCTGTGTATACCTCTAGAGATAACTATATATTATAAAGAACTCTGGAAGAAACACAATATTGACTTTGCTATGTATAAGTGAAAGTGAAGTCGCTCAGTCGTGTCCGACTCTTTGCGACCCCATGGCCACCAGGCTCCTCTGTCCATGGGATTTTCTAGGCAAGAGTACTGGAGTGAGTTGCCTTTTCCTTCTCCAGGGAACTTCCAGACCCAGGGATCGAACTCAGGTCTCCCGCATTGTAGACAGACACTTTACTGTCTGAGCCACCAGGGAAGTATATGTATATGTACTACCCAAATTTATTGGTACATTTTGTAAGTGTCATTGTGTCCCCCCAAAATGTGATGTGCTGAAATACACTGCCATGTGAATTGTGTGAAGGAGAGAACAAGGAGACGAGATGCTGATGAAGAATAAATGAGGTCTAAGTGTGATTGCTCAGTTTTTAAATAATTATTAAAGAAATAACTCTTAGTACATTCTCCCCCACCCTAGCCAATGCATGAATACCCAGTGATGCTTCTGAAGCTTTAACAAAAATATATTCAAATATAAATCCTGAGATGTGGAGGGAAAAATAGAAAAAGTATTCCTTTTTCTTTGTTAGAACTGAACCCTCCCTCTCCCATCTCCTCTAAGACCATTCAGACTGCTTTATTAGCCCTGCCATGGTCTCCAATAACTTTTCTGTCTTAGTACTTGGGAGAAATTGTAGCTGTGCTCCTGAGTTCCTCCACATGGTTTTCCCCCCCATACTTATAGACTGTCCCTAGTCTCCAAAGTGCCATCTGCACCTCTTGGAATGATGTTCCTTACCTTACCCCACTCAATATTGCCCCAAACAATCCTCCTTCTTAGGGCCTAATTTTTAGGTTGGCAGTGATCCATAACTTTGCAAATGTTTGAATCAGGGCAAGATTATTCTAAGAAGGAGGTACTTGTCCCAGAAGCCTTGAGGTCAGAGGCCCCACTGCTGCCTGTGATCTCAGAAAGACAGCAGTGAACAGTCCTAAAGTGGGATCTTAGTGCCCAGGAGTTGAAACCTAGATACAAACCAGGAATCCTAGCTGCTAGGCCACGAGGGGCTAGAGGCAAAGTTTCCCTGGCTCTTACCTCCTTTGAAAGCAAGAATGTTTCATAGAGGCAAAAACTGTAAAAACAGGCACAGAGTTTGTCATCAGAGACAGTGTAACATGTGAGAGCACAGAAGCAGTTTGTTTAAGACAGAAGCAAGGCAGAAATACACACCCAGAGAGGAGTGTGGGCATCCTGAATGAGAAGCACAGCTACGTCAGAAGCTAGGCAGAGATGCAGACCCAGAGAGAAAGCATATGGGCATCCTCTCTAAAAAGGGACACGGTAAAGAAGTGATTTAAATCATGTATATAGGATAGTACTTCTGGGTCTTTGTTTACTTTTGGCCAATTAGATTTTTTCCTTACACCTGACTGATTCATAGACCCTGCTCAATACACGTGTGCAACCTTTTGCTAAGATGGTCCCCCTGCAGAGGCCTGTTGGAGTATGTCCACACTTATTATGGGTGGTGACCCGTCCTTTTTTAACCCCCAAGGAGCCTTCCTGCACATGTGCAAGACAGGGAAGTTTTCCTTGACCTCAGGAAAGGTCATCTTATCTCTTTAGCAGAGCTCAGCTTCTGCCATTAGCTTTGTCCTTCGAGTGTCTGAATAAGAACAAATCTTCAATTTTATTTCACTTGACAAAGACCAGCTGTTCAGTCTGGGGACCCATCTATTTCTTACCTCACCTCCATTGCTCTTTCCAAGGAAAATTTTGGGAGTCTGATGAATGTGTGCTGAACAGGATTTTCTTTAGAGCCTACATGGTCTACTGTGCTAGTGGTGGTGGTTTAATCACTAAATTGTGTCCAACTCTTGCAACCCCATGGACCATAGCCTGGGAGGCTTCTCTGACTGTGGGATTTCCCAGGCAAGAATGCTGGAGTGGGATGCCATTTTCTTCTCCAGGGAATATTCCCGACCCAGGGATCGAACCTAGGTCTCCTGCATTGCAGGCATATTCTTTCTACTGACTGAGCCACCAGGGAAGCTGGACATGGTCTTTACGCTGATATCCATTTTTTCAGTCTTCAAAAGAACTTAAGAAAACCTTTTTTATTGTCTAATGCTTTGCTTTTCTACTTCCTTGTTCAGTTCAGTTCAGTCGCTCAGTCGTGTCCGACTCTTTGCGACCCCATGAATCGCAGCACACCCCCATGAATCGCAGCACACCAGGCCTCCCTGTCCATCACCAACTCCCGGAGTTCACTCAGACTCACGTCCATCGAGTCAGTGATGCCATCCGTCCCCTCTGTCGTCCCCTTCTCCTCCTGCCCCCAATCCCTCCCAGCATCAGAGTCTTCTCCAATGAGTCAACTCTTTAACTCTCCCACATAAAATACATTAAAAAAAATAAACAATCCTAACTTTTGGTTTTATCTAATACAAAATAGCAATTTAATTCTCTATTGCATTGCTTTCCTATCTTTAGGACTCTTAAAAGAGAGTGACTAGCCAGGGATTTGTCGGATAACCAGGTCTGTTTTTGGTTTGCATGAGCAAGGATAGTTCCAAACCCTAGGAGGAAAAAATGGAAAATGTCTTAGATATTTCAGATGCATGTGAAGCCAAACCGTGTGATCTCCTGCCAGTTTTAGTTTACAAAACTCTTGTGGTCCCGGGTGTGTTTACTTGGACTTTAACTTTTAGTATTACCATTATATTCCAATAACTTCACTCCCTCAACCGGTCCACTGACTGTGGTCTAGTCTAGGGTGTATAAAAAATGATTACTAGAATAGAAGAACTAGGCAAATTGAAATTCTCTCTTTAAGCCTTGTTAATCTCAGTGTCAATTTCATCCAAGCCAGTGACATGAGGAAATAACTACCCTGCATGAGAAGGTGCTTTTTCTTTTTGTTTTTGAAGCAAATTCCTCTTAGGGCCTTCAAAAGAAAGCAGGAAAAAAGTCATTGTTGATATTTTAGTGACATTGCAATTGCATATTGTAATTTACAGAACACATAGTTTATGTACATTTATACAACTTTACAAATTTGGTAGCTCAATTGATAAAGAATCTGCCTGCAATGCATGAGACCCTGGTTCAATTCCTGGGTCAGGAAGATTCACTGGCCAAGGGATAGGCTGCCCACTCCAGGATTCTGGCCTGGAGAATTCCATGGCCTGTATAGTCCATGGGGTCGCAAAGAGTCGGACACAACTGAGTGAATTTCACAAATTTAATTAACTTTAAAACTTATACAAATTACTTGTCTTTATCATTATACATATGTAACTTATAGGAGAGACCCAAGTAGAAAATATGAACCAGAAGAGCACTGGATAAAGTCATGTTTTAGAACTAGACCTTGTTTATATTATTTGCTTGTATTCTTTCTGGGAGCCTGATTGCCAAGGTTTTGTCCCTAAACAAGCATGAAACAGTTACAAACTATGCCCAGACTGGCTGGCTATCAAATGTCAATGTTTGTTTGATCTTTTCTTCCAAAACCTTCACTATTCTCTATGTATGCTGGGGTGACTGGCCAGACAGCAAAATAAAAGAGACTCTTCTGACCCGTAAAAGTAATTTACCAATTGCCAAAACAGAGAAGCTGCTGCTTGTCAGTAGAATCAGAGGCTAATGCCACTTCACCACAACAGAGTGTTCTGGATGCACTGGGCTTACACATCTGAATGCTTCCTGGTAGGTCATTCATTCATTCAGCAAATATTTAAAGGCTGAGTGAATCTCCAGTAGAGTGCCGGAAAAAAAATGTAATCCCATTCTTAACACAAAGAATCCAAGATGTACATGAGAATACATGATATACCCATGTGAAAAATTTCTTAATAATATATGGTGGTACATGTTTAAGGGCCAAATTGGTTTAAGTCCTATCACAGGTCAGTATGGGCTTCCCAGTGGCTCAGCAGTAAAGAATCCACCTGCAGTGCAGGAGCTGCAGGAGACGCAGGCTTGATCCCTGGGTCAGGAAGATCCTCTGGAGAAGAGCATGGCAACCACTCCAGTGTTCTTGCCTGGGAAGTCCTACAGTTAGAGGAGCCTGGTGGGCTACAGTCTGACTTGCAAAGAGTCAGACACGACTGAAGCAACTTAGCGCGCACACACACACACACACACACACACACGAGTCAGTGTAAGTGAAAACACTGGAATACAGGCATGGCTCTGGTATGTTCAAAGTAGGCCAGTTGAGCTCCAGCAGCATGTCCCTGTTGAGGAATATTAAAAAATAAGAGAAACATGGAGCCAAATTTTGGAGAGCATTCAAACAGGCTAAAGGCCTTATCCTGGAGATAAGGAGAAACAGGGGAATGGTGATGTGACAAAAGTGATACTAGGTCAAAAAGATACATGCACCCCTGTGTTCATAGCAGCACTGTTTACAATAGCCAGGACATGAAAGTAACCTAGATGTCCAGCAGAGGAGTAAATAAAGATGTGGTACATACATACAACGGAATACTGTTGTCATTCAGTCGCTCAGTCACATCTGACTCTTTGTGACCCCATGGACTGCAGCACAGCAGGATTCCCTGTCCTTCACCATTTCCCAGAGTTTGTCCAAACTCATGTCCATTGACTGGAGAAGGCAATGGCACCCCACTCCAGTACTCTTGCCTAGAAAATCCCATGGACAGAGGAGCCTGGTAGGCTACAGTCCATGGGGTCGCGAAGAGTCAGACACGACTGAGCAACTTCACTTTTACTTTTCACTCTCATACACTGGAGAAGGAAATGGCAACCCACTCCAGTATTCTTGCCTGGAGAATCCCAGGGACAGAGGAGCCTGGTGGGCTGCTGTCTATGGGGTCGCACAGGGTCGGACACGACTGAAGCGACTTAGCAGCAGCAGCAGCAGCATGTCCATTGACTCGGTGATGCCATCCCACCCTCTCGTCCTCTGTCACCCCCTTCTCCGCCTGCCCTCAATCTTTCCCAGCATCAAGCTCCTTACCAGTGAATCTGCTCTTCTCATAAGGAGGCCAAAGTATTGGAACTTTAGCTTCAGCATCAGTCCTTCCAATGAATATTCAGGATTGATTTCCTTTAGGATTGACTGGTTTGATCTCCTTGCTATCCAAGGGACTCTTGCTATCAAGAGTCTTCTCCAGCAGCACGGTTTGAAAGCATCACTTCTTTAGTGCTCAGCCTTCCTTATGGTCTGACCCTCACATCTGTACAAGACTACTGGTAAAACTGTAGCTTTGACTATACAGACCTTTGTTGGCAAAATGATGTCTCTGCTTTTTAATACACTCTCTAGGTTTGTCTTAGCTTTTCTTCCAAGGAGCAAGCATATTTTAATTTCCTGGCTGCTGTCTCTGTCCACAGTGATTTTGGAGCCCAAGAAAATAAAGTCTGTCACTGTTTCCATTTTTCCCTATCTATTTACTGTGAAGTGATGGGACCAGATTCCATAATCTTTGTTTTTTGATGTTGAGTTTTAAGCCAGGTTTTCACTCTCCTCTTTCACGTTCAACAACAGCTTTTTAGTTCCTCTTCACTTTCTGCCATTAGAGTGGTATCATCTGCATATCTGAGGTTGTTGGTATTTCTTCTGGCAATTTTGATACTAACTTGTGATTTCTCCAGCCTGGCATTTCACATGATGTACTCTGTATAGAAGTTAAATAAGCAGGATGACAATATACAGCCTTGATGTACTCCTTTCCCAATTTTGAAACAGTCCATTGTTCCATGTCCAGTTCTAACTGTTGCTTCTTGACTTGCATACAGGTTTCACAGAAGACAGGTAAGGTGGTCTGGTATTCCCAGTGGAAGAGTATTCCACAGTTTGTTGTGATCCACATAGTCAAAGGCTTTAGTATAGTCAATGAAGCAGATATTTTTCTGGAATTCCCTTGCTTTTTCTAAGATCCAACAGATATTGACAACTTGATCTCTGGTTCCTCTGCCTTTTCTAAATCCAGGGCTTCCTTGGTGGCTCAGATGGTAAAGAATCTGCCTGCAATGCAGGAGACCTGGGTTTGATCCCTGGGTTTGATCCCTGGGTCGAGAAGATCCCCTGAAGAAGGCAATGGCTGACCCACCTCAGTATTCTTGCCTGGAGAATTCCACAGACAGAGGAGCCTGGCAGGCTACAGTTCATGGGGGTCACAAAGAGTCAGACACAACTGAGCAACTAACACAATGGAATATTACTCCACCATAAAAAAGAAAGAGCTACTGCCATCTGCAGCAACATGGATGGATCTAGAGAATGTTATGCTTAGTGAAGTGAGAAGAAAAGAAAAATGCTATATGATACCACTTATATGTGGAATCTGAAAAAATAATACAAGTAAGTGTTAATCACTCAGTCATGTCTAACTCTTTGTGACCTCGTGGACTGTAGCCCTCGCCTCCTCTGTCCATAGAATTCTCCAGGCAAGAATACTGGGGTGGGTTGCCATTCCCTTCTCCAGAGGATCTTCCCAACCCAGGGATCAAATTCAGGTTTCCTGTATTGTATGTGGATTCTTTACCATCTGAGCCATCAGGGAAAATTTATGTCCAAAACCGAAACAGACTCACAGATAGAGAAAACAAACTTGTGATTACTAAAAGGCAGAGGGGATTAGGGAAAGGCAAATTAGGAGTTTCAGTTCAGTTCAGTCGCTCAGTTGTGTCTGACTCCCTGTAACCCCATGAACCGCAGCACTCCAGGCCTCCCTGTCCATCACCAACTCCCGGAGTTTACCCAAATTCATGTCCACTGAGTCGGTGATGCCATCCAGCCATCTCATCCTCTGTCATCCCCTTCTCCTCCTGCCTGCAATCTTTCCCAACATCAGGGTCTTTTCAAATGAGTCAGCTCTTTGCATCAGGTGGCCAAAGTATTGGAGTTTGAGCTTCAGCATCAATCCTTCCAATGAACACCCAGGACTGATTTCCTTTAGGATGGACTGGTTGGATCTCCTTACAGTCCAGGGGACTCTCAAGAGTCTTCTCCAACACCACAGTTCAAAAGCATCAATTCTTCTGTGCTCAGCTTTCTTCACAGTCCAACTCTCACATCTATATATGACCACTGGAAAAACCATAGCCTTGACTAGACGGACCTTTGTTGGCAAAGTAATGTCTCTGCTTTTTAATATGCTGTCTAGGTTGGTCATAACTTTCCTTCCAAGGAGTAAGCGTCTTTTAATTTCATGGCTGCAGTCACCATCTGCAGTGATTTTGGAGCCCCAAAAAATAAAGTCAGCCACTGTTTCCACATCTATTTGCCATGAAGTGATGGGACCAGATGCCATGATCTTAGTTTTCTGAATGTTGAGTTTTAAGCCAACTTTTTCACTCTCCTCTTTCACTTTCATCAAGAGGCTCTTTAGTTCCTCTTCACTTTCTGCCATAAAGGGTGGTGTCATCTGCATATGTGAGGTTATTGATATTTCTCCTGGCAATCCTGATTCCAGCTTGTGCTTCCTCCAGACCAGCATTTCTCATGATGTACTCTGCATGTAAGTTAAATAAGCAGGGTGACAATATACAGCCTTGACGTACTCCTTTTCCTATTTGGAACCACTCTGTTGTTCCATGTCCAGTTCTAACTGTTCCTTCCTGACCTGCATATAGGTTTCTCAAGAGGCAGGTCAGGTGGTCTGGTATTCCCATCTCTTTCAGAATTTTCCACAATTTATTGTGATCCACACAGTCAAAGGCTTTGGCATAGTCAGATCATGAACTCCTTATTGCCAAAATTCAGACTTAAATTGAAGAAAGTGGGGAATACCACTAGATAATTCAGGTATGATCTCAATCAAATCCCTTATGATTATACGGTGGAAGTGAGAAATAGATTTAAGGGACTAGATCTGATAGAATGCCTGATGAACTATGGATGGAGGTTCGTGACATTGTACAGGAGACAGGGATCAAGACCATCCCCAAGAAAAAATTAGGAGTATAGAATTAAGAAATATAAATCTATATAAAATAGATGAGCAACAAAGATATACTGGATAGCACTGATAATTATACCCACTATCTTGTAATAGCCTATTATGGAATATAATCTTCAAAAATACTGAATCACTATATGATACACCTGAAGACAACACAATATTGTAAATTATACTTTAATAAAAGGGAAAGGGAAGTTGCTCAGTTGTGTCCGACTCTTCGCGACCCCATGCACTGCAGCCTACCAGGCTCCTCCATCCATGGGATTTTCCAGGCAAGAGTACTGGAGTGGGGTGCCATTGCCTTCTCCGACTTTAATAAAAAAGTGATGTTAAAAAAAAGTGATGTTTCAGTTAGATATATTAGTTTTTGTTATGGCATTAAAGAGGAAGGGAGGGAGGATATTTCAGAAATTTTATAGTAATGCCACCTTGAGGAAATAAAGTCTGAGTTAAGACGGAAGCAATGGGAATGGGAGAGACAGGCTCAAAAGAGATTATGGAGAGACAAACGATAAGATTTTGGTGTCTGGCTATCAGAAGAGGCAAGAAATGACAACTCTGAGGTTCAGTACCTTTGTCATGAAAAAATAATAATTCTGTCAACAGAAATTAAGAAATCAGGTGGGGAAGCTGTTTTGGGCAGGTGATGAATGAGGCTCTGTGAGCACAAGCACGGCCATGAGGTGCTGTGAACTATTCACACCGCGCAGCTCGTTGCTCAGGAGGAAAAAGTTCAGTCTTGAAAGTGCAGGAGTTTTATGGCAGAATATAAAGATTGAAGAGCTGAGGCTTGGGTCCTAATGATTTTTCCGAGATTTTGAGCTGACAGGAGCCTTAATAAGGAAATGCAGGAAAAGCAAGATGTGGGAGAAGAATCAGCAGACTGTCACAGAATCCAGGGACAACGAGTTGTGAATTTGAAGGATGAAATTTTGCAGAGAGGTGACAAGAAGAATGCTGAGGAAGAATGCGAGATCTGGCAATTTTGGGGTCTAGACATTCAGGCGTCAGATTATTTGAAGCATTAGGCATGCTTATTCGTTTTGTTTGGAACTTCAACATTGAACTATTTTCCTTTCTTATTTTAGTAGATTTCTTCTTGCCTTTCACATACTGTATAGGAGCTATTTTATATTCCTTTAGTAATTCTCACGCTCAGGGCCTGGCTAATCAGAACATACTTGAATGCTATAATAGTAGTAGGTTTTTGTGAGAATTAAATGAACGGTGACTGGAGTATAGTAAACACTTAGCAAAAATTATTTGTAAAATTGCAAACTTTACAGCACTATATTCTATATTTTTGAATTACTTAAAATTTTAGGGGGGGCAGATACGATGTCTTTACTGTTTTAGTATTTTCCCGTGAATGCTTAGGCCAACATCATAATACGTGAAGTTGAAAGGGGTTTGAGAACCATGGTTTTATGAAGAACCTTTGATTCTTAACTCAGAGGTTCCTGCAATTATTGTGCTTATTAGATTAAGTGTACACCATAAACTCAGAACTTCAAAGGTAAAAAAGAAATACTGGATTCTCTCCATTCCCTCCAATGGTTAATGCAATTCTCTGCTTCCTTTCTCTATGTCTACTCAAAAAAGAGTGCCAGAGTGAAGGCCTTCTGAGTTGTCCCATTTGTATTTTAAATGATGTCTTCATCTCTTCTGGAAGGAACAACCTGAATATTCAGCCAAGTTGCTTGGAAGCAAGTTAAATGGGCTCCAGCACTCCTTCCTTGATAATATTTGGGTGTCTTTTATACTTCTGTATGAAAAGAAAATTTACTGTGTGGCAAACCAGGCCAGCAAGATTTCTCAGCAACTTAATTTAGAAGTGAATTATTCTTCTGAATAGACCCATTCTTTGTTTGAGTACAAGGCAATCTTTTCATGTGATTCCTAAATAAGCACCCTGGTTACCTCTACCTGAGTTTCCACTAGTGTCACTGAGTGTAACAAAATGTACTTTTTCCTAATAGAGGTTTTATGCTCTCCAGCATGCTACCTCCCTATTACAGTTCATACTCTGGGCTCCTTTTATCTTAGTAATAAATCTGAAATTTGTAAGACTTGTTCCCAAACTTTAAAGCTAGCTCTCTGTTCCCTTTGGCATAGAATTTAGGTTTTATTTGCCCCCCAAATAAGTTTTTCCAGGAGAGAGTTTGGGACTAAGAATAGTTATTATATTATAAATAAAGTAAAAGCAGAAAGTCCTATCTAGGAGTTATAACATTAATAAATCTATCACTTATTTCATCAACCATTCTCTATGACTTTGAGGGGAGTGTTTAAGCCCTTAATTTAAATGAGGAATTTATTTCATCTCTACTTCATGGTGATGATGATTTATTTGTAAAAACATTTATATGGTATTGGTGGTTTGGATAGATTGCTTTATAATGACAGTGAAACTTTGAAAGAAGTCTGTTTCACTATCAAAGAATTGGTCAATTTCTAAGTGATTTTCAACTTAGAGTTTTTAAGAAGGCAGTGGACATAAACTTCTTTTAAAAACAAATATACCATATATGAAGAAAATTGTTTATTTTAGAGATTAGAGCATCAATATCTCTAAAAAGAAAGCCAAACAAATAAAAATGGGTTTCTCTGGCAACTGTCTTTTGCTGATAAAATCCAAAGAAGAAGCCATTTTAACCAGTTCCTGCTTTGTGATACAGTCTTAGGATTGTAGCAGAAAAGCCATGATGTTTACTGATTCTCAGAGAAATCAAAGGGTCACCCTACTGTGAAATTTGTGATTGATAAGATCAGAGTATTGGTTGGCCAGATGAGTTCATTAAACCCAGCTACATCCTGCAGTGAGGTCATGCCAACGCAAATTATAAACTCTCTGGGACTGAATATAGCACATTCATGCTTCCCAACCCACCTTACATGATCATACTGAAAAACAGCAACAGGAGGGACTTTCCTGGCAGTCCAGTGGTTAACAGTCTGCCTTGCAATACAGGGGTCTCGGGTTCAATCCCTGGTCAGGGAACTAAAATCCCACACACCACAGGGCAACTAAGCCTGTGTGCCACAACTACAGAGCCTGTATGTTCTAGATCCCACGTGCTGCGACTACTGAGCCTGCCCGTCACAACAAGAGAGACCACAGGCCACGGGGAAAGATCCTGCAGGATACAACGAAGACCCCACATGCCATAACTAAGACTTGAAGCATGCCAAATGATAATTTTTAAAAAAAATTAAAAAGAAACTGGCAAAGGTTTTGTTTGTTTGTTTGTTATGAAACGATAATAACAGGAGACCCAAAGGCTCTAGGAAGTTACGTTTTTGGACTGGGTGAAATTCTTTCTGTCCCACATTGGGTGAACATCATCAAAAGCTTCTGAAAGAGACATTTAGAAGCTGCTTAGATACTGAGTGTTGTTTTCTTGAAGCACAGTTTCAGGAAGAAGAGCAAGAGATTTGAATACATTGTTACCTGAGCACAGCCATGCTAAATAGAAGCCTAAGAAGAATATTTCGTCTATGATCAGAGATTTATACAAGTAGAGCTGGTGATTATCATCAGCCACACAGAACTGAAAGCAGGGTATATGATTTATGTCTGTTGTTAAATTAGTGTATTTATTTCACTATGAAAGGCATGGAACCATATGTAGAAAATTTGGGAGAGAGAGAAAAGGCAAAAAATCAGTTATCATCAATCCTATGCAGTCATTCTCTTTAATCTTCATCTCTCATCTTTCATCCTTTTTCTTATTAACCCAAAAAATAATTTTTAAAACTTGCTGAAATTACATTTGTTTTTATAAATGCAATTTTAAAATATATCATCCACATAAACATAGATTTAGTGTATAATGTGATAAAGCTCAAAGGTATAATTATGGAGCAACAAATGATAACTTGCGGTATTTGAAGCAATATAGCTTCAAACTGTTTTATTTTCAATAAAACTGAATTGTTTTATTTTCAACATATTTGCACTCTGTTCACTCAACCCTTTTCCAATGTTAAATGTACTACAAATACAAATATTTCGAGTAAGTCTTGGCTTGTAGTATGCCATTCGTGAGTGATGTTTTATTGTTGCTAGTTATTATTACTGTATTTGGTAATATAAATAACCAAAAGTTACTAACTATAAAGGCATACAGCACCAAATCCTTTATAATGCCAACCAAGATATGTTTTAGAACAAAATGTGAAATGATAAATATTATCTAGTAAAGTGTAGAGGGAAGTACAGCTTGTAGAAGTCATTTAAAACACTTGAATTCATGAAATGCCATCTAAGATGTAGCTCACTTTTAATAATCATTGGTTTTCTTGAAGGGACATAATTAATGTTCTTGCTTTCAAAGGGATTCATTCAATTGAATGACCTTTCCTGATGATACTCCTTTCATCAGACTTCTTGCAATTCTCTGCCTTCCCTTAAACAGGGTAGGAATTAACTCTTGATGACTCTTTATCCTCAAGGCCCTCCTAATGAATGAATTTAGTAAAATTAATTCACACAACATTTTTACCCACCCAGGAAACCCTTCACAGTGGTCTTATGGAACCATTGCCACAAGTCAAAGAAACAGTTGCAGTGGAATTTTGGTTAATGAAGGTGCTCTTTTTGACCTGGTAAAACCTTGAAGCGCTTTTCAGCTTGAGACAGGTGTGACAGTATCCCTACAGATTACCTTCTAAGATTAACCTTTTACATTATTTTACTCATGAAGTTCTTAATGCCTAATACATTGATATTGTGACTTAAAGCAGAAAGGTGTATCAGTCTACCATGTATCTCTTATATCTTCCATGTTGGAAAATAAATTTTATAATGCATGTAAATTTTTTATACTGCATGTAAGAAAGGCTGTATTTTTAAAACCTCTTCCTAGCCCATGTTTATGTAATCAGCTTAATTAACCAATCCAAATTCTGGATATCTCTGCAGATAACTGCAGAACCACTTAGTCTGCCTAACTTTTATTTTGGTATCTGTATGATTTATTGATTGTTCTTTATTCCTAAGCAAGAACACATTGTTTCCATTACAAGTCCCTTTAATAACCCAGATGAGAATCAGTTAAGCATCAAAGCTCTACAGTGAGATTATACATTACTACTATCAGTAGTTTGTGGCCATTCAAGTAACAAGAATCAACTTCTCAACTAGATTCAGTGGGAAAGTGAAAATGTTTACAATGTAAAGTTTTATGGCTTATTGTCATATTGCAGAGGTGGTTTTTACATTTTTAGACTTTTTCTCTCCATAATTAAATTGAGATGTTATATAAACCTTCCAAAGGAAATGATACTGAAAAATAAATGTTAACACCAAGATTATATAAACCTTCCAAAGGAAATGATACTGAAAAATAAATGTTAACACCAAGATCATTAAATTTTGGACTTTCATATCTTCTTTTGCACTTAGGTTTTTGCTTTTGTTATCACTTATTTATTATGTCTTTCCAAATTCTGATCAAAAAAGTCACTTCACATTTGAAAAGAATTAAAGAATGACCCAAGAAACAGATGGATTTTATAAGGGCTAGTTGAAGATTGTTTTGACATCAACTATTTCCTTCAGAGCATTTTTCTCAATCCTTTTAAGCTAAAAGGCTACCTTGTAAATATCTTGGATATGTGTTATTAATGTTTTGGAAGAATCACTTCTCTCCAAGCAGTCTAATTCTAGAGTTCTAAAACCCAGAAGAGAGAGTTACGCCTATACAATATTATAGGTGTCGTGTGTTCCAGAATTCCGATGGTGAAAAATGTCAGTATTCCATCAGAGGGATGATGAATTGAGAAGTGCCTTCCCACTCTCTGTGGTTTCCATGGTACTGATTGTCAATGCCTTTTGTTGTAGGCAGAATACTTCTATGAATTCCTGTCCTTGCGCTCCTTGGATAAAGGCATCATGGCAGACCCAACTGTCAATGTCCCTCTTCTGGGAACAGTGCCTCACAAGGCATCAGGTGGGTGGTCTTTGCCTCAGAGAAAGGTTTATGCTTAAAATATAATAGTGGTGGGAATACTATTTTAGATCCAAATGTCATCCATCAGAGAGATTACAGGATGTTTTCTTGAAGACAGCTATTGATTTTAGGGCAAATCAGTTGTTATGTCCCAATTTCCTTTGGACAAAAGATTAGGATAGGCGTGAAGAAATGGAAGTTTTAGAATTTCCTAAAAATTCAGTTCATAAATGATTCCAGATTAAAAAAAGAAAGTCACTGTATGAAATATACTTGGCCAACAAGTGCTAATTAATGTAATGCATATAAGTGTGGCAAAGATACAAACTAAGTGATTGAGAGGGAATGGGATAAATCAAGAAAAATTTCCCCTAAATGAACATTGTATTAAATAGGAATTCGAAGTAGAGAAGAGAAATGCAAAAGTGGGAGAAAAGGGTTCAGTCTTTCAGACCTAATCATCCTTCTTTGCTTAGAAAGTATAGTATGCAGTTAGGTATTTAGAACTTTTCAGCTCACAAAGCACCAATTCTTACATTATCTAATTCATGTTCTGGGAGAGAGTCAAGGCTTGAATTACATCTCCATTTTAAAAATTAGAAAATCGAGGCTTGTGAGGTTTAACTGACTTTCCCAAAGTCATATATTAGTAGTAAGTGGCAGAGCTGAAACTAGAGCCCAGGTTTTATGACTTTTAGAAAAATACAGAGATCTCTTATGTTAACATGTTCCAATATTTCCTTCTGCCTTGAGTCTATTTTTTTTTCATAATTGTAGTAATATTATATATTGTTTTTACATGATGTTTTTCTGGCTTTTAACATTTTACCATAAGCATTTTCCCATGTCATTGCAGATTTTTCCGAAAGTTCTTAATGTGCTTATAATATTCTATTTTATGAACATACCATAATTTATGTTCCCTTATTGTATGTTATGTAGATTGTTTTTAGGGTTTGCATACTAAAAATATCACAGTAACCATTCTTTTTTAAAGTAATAGATGGTCAATACACCACGACTGTCAATATAAGGCCCTGCACAGAATGGGCATTCAAAAAACACTTGTTGGATTAATGTGTGTAGCAGAATCTTAAAGTTCATCGCATTATTTTTTTTTTTGAAAAAATATATTTTTAAATTTTATTTTATTTAACTTTATGATATTGTATTGGTTTTGCCATATATCAAAATGAATCTGCCACAGGTATACATGTGTTCCCCATCCTGAACCCTCCTCCCTCCTCCCTCCCCATACCATCCCTCTGGGTTGTCCCAGTGCACCAGCCCCAAGCATCCAGTATCCTGCATCGAACCTGGACTGGCGACTCGTTTCATATATGATATTATACATATTTCAATGCCATTCTCCCAAATCATCCCACCCTCTCCCTCTCCCACAGAGTCCAAAAGACTGTTCTATACATCAGTGTCTCTCTTGCTGTCTCGTATACAGGGTTATCGTTACCATCTTTCTAAATTCCATATATATGCATTAATATACTGTATTGCTGTTTTTCTTTCTGGCTTACTTCACTCTGTATAATAGGCTCCAGTTTCATCCACCTCATTAGAACTGATTCAAATGTATTCTTTTTAATGGCTGAGTAATACTCCATTGTGTATATGTACCACAGCTTTCTTATCCATTCATCTGTTGATGGGCATCTAGGTTGCCTTCCATGTCCTGGCTGTTATAAACAGTGCTGCGATGAACACTGGGGTACACGTGTCTCTTTCCCTTCTGGTTTCCTCAGTGTGTATGCCCAGCAGTGGGATTGCTGGATCGTAAGGCAGTTCTATTTCCAGTTTTTTAAGGAATCTCCACACTGTTCTCCATAGTGGCTGTACTAGTTTGCATTCCCACCAACAGTGTAAGAGAGTTCCCTTTTCTCCACACCCTCTCCAGCATTTATTATTTGTAGACTTTTGGATCGCAGCCATTCTGACTGGTGTGAAATGGTACCTCATAGTGGTTTTGATTTGCATTTCTCTGATAATGAGTGATGTTGAGCATCTTTTCATGTGTTTGTTAGCCATCTGTATGTCTTCTTTGGAAAAATGTCTATTTAGTTCTTTGGCCCATTTTTTGATTGGGTCATTTATTTTTCTGGAATTGAGCTGTAGGAGTTGCTTGTAGATTTTTGAGATTAGTTGTTTGTCTGTTGCTTCATTTGCTATTATTTTCTCCCATTCTGAAGGCTGTCTTTTCACCTTGCTTATAGTTTCCTTTGTTGTGCAGAAGCTTTTAAGTTTAATTAGGTCCCACTTGTTTATTTTTGCTTTTATTTCCAATATTCTGGGAGGTGGGTCATAGAGGATCCTGCTGTGATGTATGTTGGAGAGTGTTTTGCCTATGTTCTCCTCTAGGAGTTTTATAGTTTCTGGTCTTAGGTTTAGATCTTTAATCCATTTTGAGTTTATTTTTGTGTATGGTGTTAGAAAGTGCTCTAGTTTCATTCTTTTACAAGTGGTTGACCAGTTTTCCCAGCACCACTTGTTAAAGAGATTGTCTTTAATCCATTGTATATTCTTGCCTCCTTTGTCAAAGATAAGGTGTCCATATGTGCATGGATTTATCTCTGGGCTTTCTATTTTGTTCCATTGATCTATATTTCTGTCTTTGTGCCAGTACCATACTGTCTTGATGACTGTGGCTTTGTAGTAGAGCCTGAAGTCAGGAAGGTTGATTCCTCCAGTTCCATTCTTCTTTCTCAAGATCGCTTTGGCTATTCGAGGTTTTTTGTATTTCCATACAAATTGTGAAATTATTTGTTCTAGCTCTGTGAAGAATACGTTTGGTAGCTTGATAGGGATTGCATTGAATCTATAAATTGCTTTGGGTAGTATACTCATTTTCACTATATTGATTCTTCCAATCCATGAACATGGTATATTTCTCCATCTATTAGTGTCCTCTTTGATTTCTTTCACCAGTGTTTTATAGTTTTCTATATATAGGTCTTTAGTTTCTTTAGGTAGATATATTCCTAAGTATTTTATTCTTTCCGTTGCAATGGTGAATGGAATTGTTTCCTTAATTTCTCTTTCTGTTTTCTCATTATTAGTGTATAGGAATGCAAGGGATTTCTGTGTGTTGATTTTATATCCTGCAACTTTACTATATTCATTGATTAATTCTAGTAATTTTCTGGTGGAGTCTTTAGGGTGTTCTATATAGAGGATCATGTCATCTTCAAACAGTGAGTTCTCATTATTTTGTTAAAATAGTTTCTTAGAGGTAAAATTATCGTGTCAAAAGATATGAACTTGAACTTTTTATAAGGCTCTTGGAACAAATTGCCAAAATCCCAAATTACTTTCTGCAAAGATTGCACCCATTGGTACCCTGGCTACCAGTGTGGCAGACAGCCTGACTTATTGCAGTCTCATCAACATGGGTTATTAATCATGTTAGCTGTTTAGCTGGCTTAAAAAGTGAAAAGTGGTTTCTCAATGTTCTTTTAATTTGATTTTTTAAATGCCTATTGAGGTAGGAGACTATTTTCTTGTATTAGACAATGTAAAATGTCTGTACATTGTGCTCATTTTTTGTGGTTCTTTTCATTAATTTGCAAAGCTCACTGTGCCGGGGTCCAGCTCCGGTAGATCCAGGGAATTCGAAGGGGAGACGACGTCGGTGATCAGGAGACAATAGCTTAATTAAGTGTTAATTAGAGATATAAAGAGTGGTTAAATAGGGATAGCTCAGTGAAAAAATTCAGTGGAGAAAAGAGGCTGAATAACTTGGTTTACGCGGAAAACTCAATAAAACTCCAAGACAAGGAGTTTGCAGGCGTCCTCCCATTCTCCCGAAGTAGAGGAGACACTAAGGCCTCCCCGGTCAGATCTTAGAAGCCCAGGCAAAATTAGTAGGCTTGGCGAGCCTCCATGCTCCAGATGTGAATTCAGCCAGAAGGTGAGAGAAAGAACAACATGGGGAGACCAAGCTTCGGTGAGCAAGGCCCGCACTTTATTTTCCATAGTAGTTTTTATACCTTAAGTTGTGCATAGAGGATAATGGGGGGAGGGGTAGAGTCATGCAAGGTCAGCAGTCTTTGATCCTTATCGAAGCCAGGCTTTCTTCCTACAAACTTATCATATGCAAAAGTTTAGGTGATTTACATCATCTTCTGGCCAGGAGGCCTGTTAACATTTTATGACCCTTTCTTCAGAAAACTTATTTTTCTCTAAAGGTGATTATTCTAAAGTCAGGCGCCACCCTCTGAAAGCATTAGATAAAGTTGCATTCCTATAGGGCAAAAATGTGGTGGGCTATAACAAGAAAAGAATTAACTCAAGGGTCCAAGGTCACAAACATTAAAGCTACTACTTACATTCCTATACACCAACTATATTAATCAATACACTCCCAGGGACACAGTAGGTAAGGGATATGGAAACTTAGCAGCAGACATTGGCCCAATAAATGAAAACCCTTCACCAATATAATTTCTAATCAACCCACTATACTATACTAATAATCTTCTAACTGCTCAAAGGAATCTGTATTTAGAAAGTTTAGAACATCTCGTGCCTCTCACGGTTGGGAGGCTGTGAACAATCACATGTGGCCGGAAGAACCTGTTCAGGCAGGCTAGAGAACTTCCAAAGGAGTTTGTGAACTAAAACACTCTTGTCACGTCCAGGAACTTTATTAACTGGAGCTGTAAGTTAACTCTTTTTCAGAGAGAGAGAGGTGGTGGGGGACAGTTCCCCATAAAGTCAGAGGTGTAGGTGAGAGCACAAAGCAGTAAAGTAGGCAGACTCTGGTTTTGGGGGTAGATGCTCGAGAATTGCCAGGGGGACTCCTGAGGCTCAATCCCACCTTTGCGTATGCCGAGCCTCCTTCCTCATGACCTTTGCCACAGGCGGAGTTCCTCACGCTGGCTCCCGGCATCACTGTAAAGTATTTGTAGTTTTTTTCAACTTATCATTTATATTTTTTTTTTTTTTGAGGAGGTTTAAAATCCTGTGTGGTCAAAACTATCTTTTCATTTGTGATGGATCGCATTCATTATTTGTAGACTTTTTAATGATGACCATTCTGACCAATGTGAGGTGGTATAGTTTTGATTTGTGTTTCTCTAATAATTAGTGATGCTGAGCATCTTTTCATGTGCCTGTTGGCTGTTTGTATCTCTTCTTTGGAGAAATATCTGTTTGGATCTTCTGCCTATTTTCTGATTGGGTTGTTCGTTTTTTTGATATTGAGCTGTATGAACCTTTTGCATATTTTGGAGATGAACCTCTTGTCAGTCACATCATTTGTGAATATTGTCTCCTAGTCCATAGGTTGCCCTTTCATTTTGTCTATGGTTTCCTCCCTAGGGAGCTCATTTAAATTGGTGAAACAGGAAATCAGGCACCCTTACAGAGTCCATTTTCAGGTTGTGATTATCTACTACTTCCAAATGTATCTGTATTGATGAATCCCAGCACTGTAAGAGTTGGGGATTAAATAAGCACAGAGTTTTTCTAATTTTCTGGCATAGGCGCCCATGTGAGTATAGACAGGAAGAGTGAATCTGAGTTTCTCGTGGGTCATCACAATGCTGCTGCTATGACTCACGGCCCTCTCAGAGGATTTGCTTCCAATCAAGATGGAAGTTCCCATGAAGGAAAAGGCCTTGGGTTCCAGAGGTACACTCACCTGAGGTTTATAGCCCCAAGGATGTGAATATCCCTTTCCAAATACAGGAAAACCCCAATTCTGCTCAGATGATCATGCTTGTACTATTGCATACTGCTGCATCATGGAGACAAGAAAGTTCTTAGAATATGACCACCAAATTCTTAGAATAGGGCGTTACTCAGTTTTGTGCCATGTCAGTTGATGTTCTTTTTTGGTCAAAGATAATTTTCTATAAAATTTTTCTTGATATTTTTTGATCTTTTAAGAAGTGATCAGGAATAAGATAAATATACAACATGTCTCTCAATTTCCATTTTATATTTTTGAATTTTTCCTGCATCTTTTTCTGTTATTAAAGAACTGCAAACTCATTTAACCCTTTGAAAATGCATTAATTAAATTAATTGCACAGTGACACCTGTTCAACTTAAATTAATCTTGTATCTTTGGATTTCTAATCAAATGCTTGTCTCCAAAATCTTCCCAGCTTTATTAATTTTTTGTGTCTGCTGGAAAAAAAAAAGCTTACTGAAAATCTACTTCTTGGGATGTTGAAACTGTAAGGTTTTGAATATATATTTCAATCGGTTACATTTAGAGAAAACATCATTTACTGATAATTTAGAATCTTTATAAATCAAATGTAGAGGAGAAAGTGGATGATGCATTAGACAAGGTGAGACTAAAAAGAACAAACCTTCTGGGATGAGGCGACTCATGCATATGTATGCATGCACACACACATACACTTTACACAGATAACCTCCCCTCCTTCAGTTCAGGTCAGTTCAGTCGCTCAGTCGTGTCCGACTCTTTGCGACCCCATGAATCACAGCACGCCAGGCCTCCCTGTCCATCACCAACTCCCAGAGTTCACTCAGACTCAAGTCCATTGAGTCAGTGATGCCATCCAGCCATCTCATCCTCTGGCGTTCCCTTCTCCTCCTGCCCTCAATCCCTCCCAGCATCAGAGTCTTTTCCAATGAGTCAGCTCTTCACATGAGGTGGCCAAAGTAGGTTTTTGGAAGCAGATGTAGGATTTTTTTTTTGCAGAAATGCAGGTGCAGGAAGTTTATGGGAATTTTAGTCCATTGCAGGGCATTATTCATTGCCTCATTAAGCTCAGTACCCCCAGCCTGAGCAATGAGGGTAACTTGAATTATTAAAAAGTAATCAAATCAGTGTGTCTTGCTCCTAAGCATCCAGGTAGCATTCATTACTCTGCTGGTCTGTTTAATATCTTCAAGCTGCTAAGGTGTTCTTTTCTCCTACAGACTCCTATGTGCCTAAGCATTGCATGAAATAGAAAACTCTTGATCTTTAACAGTTAGGAAGTGCCTGCCTTCTGGCATCAGAAGGGAACAAAAAGAGGAAATACAAACTGGATGGTCCAGTAAAATACCTGAGTTGGATAACAAAAAACATTTTCCATCAAGCCAAGGCTTGGCCTGTTGGAACACTCTGTCTCTGTCATCCCATGAAACCAAGGCAGCAGGAATGTTTCTCAACCAAGACCATCAGGAATCCAATGAGTAGGAACTGTCATATAGGTGTTAATGCTGGGAGGACCATCTTCTTCGCAGTGACCCCTGTTCTGAGCAGAAAGTGAAGCCCAGAGTAGATGCTCAGTAAGTATTGCTGGGAGAATGAATGGCTGTCAGCACAGCGTGGAGCATGGATGACTACTTGTGTTGAATGATTTATATTCATGGAGCAGCATATAATCATGTGATATTGAGGATGAGCTCTGGCCTAGCCTGCCTTTCTCATTTCTTCCTTTGTTGGGAGGCAGTGGCTTGCATGACCAAGGCTGAGGCTGTGTGAGCACTGTGCCTGTCTCAGTGTAGAAGAGCTATTTAATCAGAATAAGTTTGTTGTTTATGTCTATAGAAGAGTTAGTTTGTGTGCAGTTGGTGGCACATCAGTGTGTACTTGAATGCCATGTGAGTTATGTTCAATCTACTTGAGTTTTTCTGAGTTGTTCTAATTTACCCTGGTCTCGATTATACAACCTAGATGGCACTGGAATTCACAACATCTGACCTCATTTCCATCTAGCTTTCGGTAAAAGGGCTCTCTATTCATAGGCTTATTGCTGCAAAAGCACATGGTAACTTTCACGTTTCTGTTATTCCTTGGAAATAGAGAGCCTGTGCTGTTTCTCCCTTTGAGGTCTTTTTCTTTATGCGTGTGTTTTTTCTGAGTGCACATTGTTCATATTGTACTCTGTCTCCCACTGCCTAAGGGGTATTTCTGTCTCTTTCTGTGTATGTGTGCAGGTGTGCACATGTATTTGTGCAAGTGTGTGTCTGTGTAAAGGTATATGGATGTCTCCCATAAGGTATATCTTTGTTACTGTCAGTGCCTAGTTTGTGACAATGTACTAAGTGCTGAGGTTATAAAAACACATACCATACGGTCCTTCCCTTTGAAAATCACGTTCTTAGCAAAGGATTTGTTGTTTGTTGTTGTTTAGAGGCTCAGTCATGTCTGACTCTTTTGTGACCCCATGGACTGTAGCCCACCAGGCTTCTCTGTCCATGGGATTTCCCAGGCAAGAATTCTGGAGTGGGTTGCCATTTCCTTCTCCAGGGGATCTTCCTGATCTAGGGATCAAACCTGCATCTCCTGCATTGGCAGGTGGATTCTTTACCACTGAGCCATCTGGGAAGCCTAGCAAGGGTGCATAATCATAATCAAATCATTAGATTATAATGCAGTTGTATACAGAGGTATATGTGAACTGATGTCATCAGCGGCAGCGGGGGATGTTAGGGAAACCTACAGAGAACAAGTGCTGTTTAATTTGGGTTTTGAGAGGTGAGCAGGAGAACATGGGACAGAAAAGAGGAGAAAGAACATTACAGGCAGCAGGATAGGTGTGCAGAATCAGGTACTGCAGACATGCACCACATGTTTGGGAACTGAAAGAAATCTATTTTGAGTTGAGCACAGGTTATATACAAGTCCCTGAAAATGAGGCTAACTAAAGTCAGATTTTGTTTTCTAAGCAAAATTCTTTGAAATATGTTTAAAAAGGTGTTCAATTATAATTCTTATTACCTGAACGGTCTTACAGGTAAAATTTATAAACAGAAAACAGGACAAGTGGAATTTGCAGAAAAGGAATAAAATTTCTATTTCACATTTCAAAACTGAAAAGTGGGCAAGTGTAATTAGTGCAATTTATACATCTTTCCTTAATTTCTACTTTTACTTTAAAAGTGAATTTATTGAAACTCATAAACTATGTATCTCCTAACCTCTGAACATTATTTCCTAGTTCCTTTCAAATCATTCTGTACTGAGGTTAACATAACAGTTATGTTTAAATGCCTCCTATATCAAAAGAGGTGAATATATATGGAAAAATATTTTTACCTAGGGTGAGAGGATTTTTCATGTGTTCATCTTTCACTGGAAGTTGAATTTGTCAGGTTGATATTACAAATATATAAATAAAATGAGCAGAATTTTAAACCTAGAGTTTATTAGATCTTTACATGATGAAGATAGAAAATACTTCATATTAATATTCATTGAGCATAATTTTAGATTGGTAAAATAATTCTTTTCTATTGATTTACTCAGAAGATGAAGATGTCACATCTTTAGTTTTCTGCCAAGATTGCCTCAGGTTTTCCTAATCAAAAATATAAAAGACTTTATTTTCCTCTATTTGCATTTGGCATAATTTTGCAGAATTATGCTAGATGTGTGAGTTTTTTTAATGACTTTTTAAAATGAAAGACATGTTTGATGGTGAACAGTAACATTACAGTTTTAACCTTTCAAATGGCAGGTCTTTCCACACCAAAAAAAAACTTTTTTTAACTACTTTAGTGTAGTATTATTGGTCTTATGGCTAAAGGAGGAGACTGAGGCCTGAGAAGTTTAACTAAACCACGTGATCCATCCAAATCAATGGATCACAGCAAGTGCAATTCTCCACCTGGTCCTTTTTAAGCATTAGACAATATGCTCAGAAGACACTTATGCATCTGTTGTGAAGTTAAAATACAGGCAAATTGAACTTAGGTTATTAAAGTTGAGACCCAAAGAATCTAGTAGTTGCAGACTCAAACATTGCAGCTACTTTGAATTCTAACCAGTCTGTAGCTTTAAACATGTATCAATGTTTGCTTTATTTTTCTAGATGTTTTAAATGATTGAAATATTTAACTGTCACAAAATATCTCCAAAATAAATCATTGAGACCTCAGTGCCACAAAAGCCTGGGGTTTTTGTCTTGTTTGCTAAAGCACCGCCACTGTTTAGAACGGTGTCGCATGGTAACATCAGTAAGTATTTACTGAATGGATGAACTCTTTGTGTGTGCTCAGTTGTGTCCAACTCTGTCATTTCCTACTCCAGGGAATCTTCCTGACCCAGGGATCGAACCTGAGTCTCTTGCTTCTTCTGCGTTGGCAGGCAGATTGTTTACCACTAGTGCCACTGGGAACTGTTTGTATATTGACTCAAATTTGTATTTATCCATTTAAAGGGAAAAATTCATCTTGAAAACTCTAAAGAAGTTACTTATGGCATGTTTTCTTTCTATTGGACTTTATATCCTCATTTTTCTTCCCTGGAATTGCTCAGAGCCATATTGTTTAGGTGGGACTATTATGGCTCAGATGGTAAAGAATCTGCCTACAATGCAGGAGACCTGGGTTCTGTCCCTGGGTCAGGAAGGTCCCCTGCAGAAGAGAATGGCTACCCACTCCAGTATTCTTGCCTGGAGAATTCCATGGACAGAGGAGCCTGGTGGGCTATACTTCATGGGATGGCAAAGAGTCAGAGACAACTAATTGACTGACACTCACTCATATTTAAGGCCAGGGAACTCTGTGCATCTTGGTACCTACACTGAACTTAGAGGCTATGTTAACTAATCACACATTTACATGAGAACCTTCCAAATTGTCTAGAAGACCCCCTGATGACTGGAGCATGTGGACATGTAGTCATAACTTAGATTTGTAAATGGTTTGCTTTTAGCACATCTGGAAATATGGACAAACTAGTAATTATTCTCAATGGAATTTCCTATACATATTATGACATGTTTTGATATTTGATATCTAAGATATGTTTTGCAACTTGACAATGCTGATAAATAGAAATGATGATGAGTTTGCATACAAGGGTCTTCTCTTCCATACCAAGATTTTGAAAGCTAAAAAAAAAACTCTGAAGTGCCTTGAAGAGAATTAGGTGGGCTACAAAGTAGAGGCTCAGTAAGGTCCAAGAAAAAGATAAACCTGAAAGATGTGGTAAGGAAGATTCTGAAAGTTCTATCTTTTAGGTTCTTCCATGTTTTTATGCCTCAGGGCAATTATTGGCCTACCCATCTGCGCAAGAGTCACGAGAAAAACACTTTATATCTGAACAAAGTGAAAATGCATTGTAGCGTTAATGACTGAAGGAAATTACCTGTCAGCTCCTTCACCTCCTTTTGAAATGGAAATACCTACAACGGATTTTAGTGTTTTGTAAACTTACATTTTCATATATAAGATTTCATTCAACCAAGGTTTTCAATGGGGACAATTTTACTTTGGAACTTCAGAAACAATTTTGTTTTTTTCTCTTTTTAGTTCTTTTAAATGGTCCCCACCCCCAACCCCTGCTCCCCATTTAATTGATTATTTGCAATGGTCAGATCTCAAGATTCAGGAAACAAATTCATGTTATTTGGAGAAGGGCACAGTAATGAACACTGACAATGCCAAAGCCTTGAGAGTAGGTTTTCAGTTGCCAAGCATGTTAAGAAGATTTTATGACCAGCTGGTGTGCAGTGCCTTACGGAAAAGAGAAGATCAGTTTCTAGCTCATTTCTTCTTATAAACCTAGGAAGAAGGTTTATAAAAACTAAGAATTTTTCTTGGCATGGTATGATTTTCCCAAGCTTGGCAATAACCATAACCTGCCATACAGAAACAAAATGAAACAATTTCATATGTATGTCTCTTAGTAATATTTCTTCTATTCATAAGGAAGAACTAGAATCTAGTGGATCAGTTTTCCCCAGTGGATATGTGATGATAATCCTGTGGATTTCAGAAATGTTATGTAGTCAGCCTCTCAGCCAATGGCTTGAGCCCATTTCTACCTAATGACTTGTGGGTACTTCACAATTGGTGGCCCTCTCTCCTCCTCTGTACAGCAACACTCTTAGTTCCCACTTTCTGTTGAGTCACACCTAGACACCCCAAGGGATTGTTCATCTCACTGAAAAGAAGGAGCTCCTGTTTAGGAACCTAAACCATTAGTTATAAGTCTATTGTGAGATTATTTCACCACAGTGAACTCTCTTCTAAATCCCTGAGATACGAACACTTCTTAATATTGACAATTAGCCTGGGGAAATACTAACTTCATTAACTTGGTCCAATGACTAGGGTCTAGTCTGAGTTGTGGTGTATTTCCAAAGGAGATATTTTGTCACTTTCAAGCATAGACAGTAAAAATAAACCAGTAGGGGTGTTGCTTATAGAGCTTTATTTAATGGATTCTGGAATGTTGATTTTTAGCTCTTTTTGAATTATATGGAGGCTGGTAAAGATGCTCATACAGTTTCTTTTCCTAATTAATTAATTAATCTATGCTACCTATTTGCACCTTTACTTTTCAGAGAAAATTTTACCATCTTTTTTTCAAGATGGTACAAGTTCAGACTATGAACAGAATATCTTCAGTTTTATATTAGTAGGGTACAAATTAAGGAGGGTCATTAATTCTTTCTCTACCCAGCATGATGTATATGTTCTGGGGAGAATGCCCAGATAATCAAAATATAGCTCTTACTTTAGTGGAGATACAAGAATGTCAAATAACGGAATGTGAACATTTTTGTTTTGTTCTTTGCTGTCTTACTGAGGTGTCTGTAAAACTGGAATCAACTAGATAAACCGTGTCTCCATACTTCCTTTTTCTTTAGTTGTTCAGGTTGGTTTCCCATGTCTCGGCAAACAAGATGGAGTGGCAGCATTTGAAGTGAATGTGATTGTCATGAATTCTGAAGGCAATACCATCCTGCAGACACCTCAAAATGCCATCTTCTTTAAAACATGTCAACAAGGTAATCAGTGATGGTGATTCTAGAGAAGACATAAAACTTCCAGGTGTGATTTGGACAAAAAAATTGTAGCTAGGTAGCTAGATAATTATTTTGTATAATTATAACCACACCAGTGGGAGGAGGGGCTGCTAAGTGCAGGGTCCAGTAATAGTACTAAGATAGACTTGTTCTCGGAGAAGGCAATGGCACCCCACTCCAGTACTCTTGCCTGGAAAATCCCATGGATGGAGGAGCCAGGTAGGCTGCAGTCCATGGGGTCGCTAGGAGTCGGACATGACTGAGCAACTTCACGTTCACTTTTCACTTTCATGCATTGGAGAAGGAAATGGCAACCCACTCCAGTGTTCTTGCCTGGAGAATCCCAGGGACGGGGGAGCCTGGTGGGCTGCTGTCTATGGGGTTGCACAGAGTCAGACACAACTTAAGTGACTTAGCAGTAGCAGACTTGCTCTACTTTGACCCCACTCAAAATTTTAGGGACTCCAGTACCCTTCAAAATGCTCTGTCTTCCACCTCTTTCTCTCCCTATTCCAGTATAGTCTTGGGAGTCCTCAACCTCATAGCAAGGTCACCAGTCATCACTAGCAACTACCACTACCCATACATGCTGCCAAACACTTGATCCTTTTGACTTTCATGGAAAACAGGTCACTGCCATCTCAACAGCAATCTCTGCCAGGCAAAGTCACCTCCCACCACAGCCTGGGTAACCAGGGAAAGGGAAGGCCTGTCCCCTTCCCTATTCTGATATAAGCTCTTCCAGCACAGAATTTTAGCTCTGGAGGCTTTCAGTGCCCTAGGGATGTACCAAAAAGTCATTACCCACTCTGACAATGAATATGGAGGGCAATATCCATTGTTCTATCTCAGTGTGAATTGAAGGTCCAGTGCAGTAAATTGATAGGTGAGATGAAGGAAGAACATAAAGCTTGCTTTGCCTTCTTCCACGAGCCCCTTAACTGTTGAAAGTAGGATTGAGAGAAGCAAAGTCTTACTTTCCTGAAAACTTAAGAAAGTACAAGTGATGTAGAGAGAATGAAGTGGAAATATTGGTATTCAATAGATTACAATCGGTGTGCTGGGGAAAATGTGACCGCTAAACTCCTCGTGCTCCCTGTAATTCACTCACTATGTTTTGAAAAGTGTCTATACAAAGCTTGTTTCTCTTTGGTGAAGCTGAGTGCCCAGGAGGATGCAGAAATGGAGGCTTTTGTAATGAAAGACGGGTCTGCGAATGTCCTGATGGATTCTACGGCCCTCACTGTGAAAAAGGTAAAGAACACGGACAGCCAGCTCCCTGGCTTGCTTCTTAGTGAAATGGGTGTCACACAGGAGCCCCACATGTATTTTTAGCACATCCCCTGAAATTATCTTTCTGGTCACATTATATGGATTCATGCAGCCTTAAAAAGCCACAGGAAAGCTATTGGGAAGTGTTTCTTCTAGGAGTGGTTTTCTGTTAAATCCAATATGTGGTGACAGGCACAGAAAACTGGTGCAGTGTTGACATTCTTTGTGGCCACTTTACTCTCCTCCATCCCCCTACCGGGGCTCACTGTTATATACACTCTGCTTTGGCACAATCTTACGAAAGTTTTGAGTTTTTCTCCCTCCACTAAAATTGGTTTTAAAAAGAGTATTGTGACCAATTTGAAAGTATCTACTCCAATTAAAAGTAGCTTGAATCACAATTAAGTCTACACCTGAGTTATGAAGGTGCTCTAGGCAAAAAAGGCAGGATGAAGATCATATTTGTGTAGTAAGTATATCTGTTTCAGTGAAATTACTACTAAGAAAGTTATATGAAAAAAAGAGATGAACATGAAAATGTTTACTAATCCCATGACTGGCTGCATGCTTAGTCTTTCAGTTGTGTCCAGCTCTCAACCACAAAGGTATATAAACCACAAGCTCACATAGAATGAATTTATTTAACAAGAATAAGAAAAATATTTTTCATCTTCGAAAAAATAAGAATTTTTCTTGTTTGCATTTATTTTTTTATTTTTTGGATTAAAATATTTGATTTACAATGTTGTTAGCTTCAAGTGTACAGCAAAATGATTCAGTTATTCATACATATATATCTATTTTTTCAGGTTCTTTTCCTTTGTGTGTTATTACAAAATACTGAGTATAGCTTCCTAAGCTACAGTAGGTCCTTGTTGATTATCTGTTCTATACATAGTGGTACAAATATATAAATTCTAAACTCCAAATTTATCCCTCTCTGGGCCTCCTTTCAACCATAAGTTTGCCCTCCATGTCTGTAGGTCTGTTTCTTCTTTGCATATAAGTTCATTTGTATCATGTTTTTAGATTCCATATGATAAGCCATGCCATATGATATTTGTCTTTCCCTTCCTTCACTTAGTATGATAATCTCTAAGTCCATCCATTTTGCTGCAAATGGCATTATTTTATTCTTTTATGCCTGAGTATTTTTCCATTGTGTGTATATGCATACCATGTCTTTATTCATCTGTCAATGTACATTTAAGTTACTTCCATGTCTTGGCTATTATATATAGTGCTGCAATGAACACTGGGGTGCATGTATATTTTCAAATTCTGGTTTTCTCTGGATATGCCTAGGAGTGGGATTGTAGGATCATATGGTAACTCTATTTCTAGTTTTTTGGGGAACCTCCATACTGTTCTCCCGGAGAAGGCAATGGCACCCCATTCCAGTACTCTTGCCTGGAAAATCCCATGGACAGAGGAGCCTGGTAGGCTGCAGTCCATGGGTTCGCTAGGAGTTGGACACGACTGAGCAACTTCATGTTCACTTTTCACTTTCATGCATTGGAGAAGGAAATGGCAACCCACTCCAGTGTTCTTGCCTGGAGAATCCCAGGGACAGGAGAGCCTGGTGGACTGCCGTCTCTGGGGTCGCACAGAGTCGGACACAACTGAATCGATTTAGCAGCAGTAGCATACTGTTCTCCATAGAGACTGCACCAATTTACATTCCCACCAACAGTGTAGGAGAGTTCCTCTTTCTCCAAACCCACTCCAACATTTATTGTTTGTAGAATTTTTGATGATGGCCAGCCTGATCAGTGTGAGGTATATCTCATTGTAGCTTAGATTTGCATTTCTCTAATAATTAGTGATATTGAGCATCTTTTCATGTGCCTGTTAGTCCTGTATCTCTTCTTTGGAAAAACATCTATTTAGAACTTCTGCCCATTTTTTGATTAAGTTGTTTGTTCTTTTGATATTGAACTATATGAGCTGTTTGTACACTTCAAAAATTAATCCCTTGTTGGTGACATCATTTGCAAATATTTTCTGCCATTCTGCAGCTTGTCTTCTCATTTTGTTTATGGTTACCTTTACTATTCAAAAGCATTTAACTTTAAATAGGTCCTATTTGGTTTTGTTTTTATTTCCATTACTCTAGGGGATGAATCCCAAAAGATCTTGCTGCAGTATATGTCAAAGAGTGTTCTGCCTATGCTTTCCTTTAAGAGTATTATAGTATCTGGTCTCATCTTTAGGTCTTCAGTCATTTTGATTTTTATGTTTGTGTGTGTGTGTGGTGTTAGACAATGTTCTAATTTCATCTTTTACATGGAGCTGTCCACTTTTCTCAGGACCACTTATTGAAGAGATCATCTTCTCTCCATTGCATGGACCTGCCTCTTTTGTCACAGATGAATTGCCCATAGGTGTGCATAGGTTTATTTCTGGACTTTCTATCATGTTCCATTGATCTCTCTGTCTGGTTTTGTGCAAGTGCCATACTATTTTGATGATTGTAGCCTTGTAGTATAATCTGAAGTCAGGGAGTCTGATTCCTCCAGCTCTGTTTTTCTTTCTCAAGATTTCTTTGGCTGTTCCAAGGGGTCTTTTATGTTTCCATGCAAATTAAAACATTTTTGTCCTAGTTCTGTGAAAAATGCCATTTGTAATTTGATAGGGATTACAGTGAAAGTGCTGCACTCAATATGCCAACAAATTTGGAAAACTCAGCAGTGGCCACAGGACTGGAAAAGGTCTGTTTTCATTCCAGTCCCAAAGAAGGCAATGCCAAAGAATGCTCAAACTATCACACAATTGCACTCATCTCACACGCTAGTAAAGGAATGCTCAAAATTCTCCAAGCCAGGCTTCAACAATACATGAACCATGAACTTCCAGTTTTTCAAGCTGGTTTTAGAAAAGGCAGAGGAACCAGAGATCAAATTGCCAACATCCGCTGGATCATCGAAAAAGCAAGAGAGTTCCAGAAAAACGTCTATTTCTGCTGTATTGACTATGCCAAAGCCTTTGATTGTGTGGACCACAATAAACTGTGGAAAATTCTGAAAGAGATGGGAATACCAGACCACCTGACCTGCCTCTTGAGAAACCTATATGCAGCTCAGGAAGCAACAGTTAGAACTGGACATGGAACAACAGACTGGTTCCAAATAGGAAAAGGAGTATGTCAAGGCTGTATATTGTCACCCTCTTATTTAACTTCTATGCAGAGTACATCATGAGAAATGCTGGGCTGGAAGAAGCACAAGCTGGAATCAAGATTGCCAGGAGAAATATCAATCACCTCAGATATGCAGATGGCACCACCCTTATGGCAGAAAGTGAAGAGGAACTAAAGAGCCTCTTGATGAAAGTGAAAGAGGAGGGTGGAAAAAGTTGGCTTAAAACTCAACATTCAGAAAACTAAGATCATGGCATCTGGTCCCCTCACTTCATGGGAAATAAGTGGGGAAACAGTGTCAGACTTTATTTTTCTGGGCTCCAAAATCACTGCAGATGGTGATTGCAGCCATGAAATTAAAAGGTGCTTACTCCTTGGAAGGAAAGTTATGACCAACCTAAATAGCATATTGAAAAGCAGAGACATTACTTTGCCAACAAAGGTCCATCTACTCAAGCTATGGTTTTTCCAGTGGTCATGTATGGATGTGAGAGTTGGACTGTGAAGAAAGCTGAGCACCGAAGAATTGATGCTTTTGAACTGTGGTGTTGGAGAAGACTCTTGAGAGTCCCTTGGACTGCAAGGAGGTCCAACCAGTCCATCCTAAAAGACATCAGTTCTGGGTGTTCATTGGAAGGACTGATGCTAAAGCTGAAACTCCAATACTTTGGCCACCTCGTGCGAAGAGTTGACCATTGGAAAAGACTCTGATGCTGGGAAGGATTGGGGGCAAGAGGAGAAGGGGCCGACAGAGGATGAGATGGCTGGATGGCATCACCAACTTGATGCACATGAGTCTGAGTGAACTCTGGGAGTTGCTGATGGACAGGGAGGCCTGGTGTGCTGCGATTCATGGTGTTGCAAAGAGTTGGACATGACTGAGTGACTGAACTGAACTGAATACTGAATTTGTAGACTTCCTTGGGTAGTATGGTCATTTTAACAATATTGATTCTTCCAATCTGAGAATATGGTGTATCTTTCCATCTGATTGTATCGTCTTCAATTTTTTTTTTTATCAGTGTCTTACAGTTTTTTTTTTTTTGAGTATAGATCTTTTGTCTTCTCAGATAGGTTTCTTTTTATGTATTTTATTCTTTTTGATGTGATGGTAAGTGGGATTGTTTCCATGGTGTCCCAAAGCTTGTGTTGGCCTGCTAGTTGCAGGTCTGGGGCCCAGTTGGTCCCACCCAGGGTAGGGTCTGGCCTGTTGTTGGTGGGCTAGGTCCTCAGACTGAGGGGTTGTGATTTTCTTGCATCTGTTATCTGCCCCTCAGTGGGTGAGGCTGGTCTAGAGGCTTATGTAGGCTTCCTGTTGGGAGGGGCCTTGTGAGTGAAGCTGGGTGTTGGCCCTCTGGTGGGGAGGGCCATGTCAAGGGGTGTCTGTAGTGATGGCTGATGCTGACAAAGATTGAGGGCAGGAGGAGAAGGAGGCGACAGAGGATGAGATGGCTGGATGGCATCATTGAGATGTAGACATGAGTTTAAACAATCGTGAAGGACAGGGAAGCCTGCTGTGCTGCAGTTCATGGAGTTGCAAAGAGTCAGACATGACTTAGTGACTGAACAAGATGAGGTGGCTATGAGGTCACAAAGTCTTTAGGCAGCCTGTCTGCTGATGAGTAGGCTGTGTTCCTACCCTGTTTATTGTTTGGCCTGAGGTGTACAAGCATTGGAGCCTGTAAGCTGTTGGATGGGTTCAGGTCTTGGTTCCAAAATGTTGGCCTGGCCTCCAAGAGAGCTCATGCCAGTGAAAATTGCCTGAATCTTCTGACCAGTGTCCTTGTCCCCAGAGTGAGCCACAGCTTCCCCCTGTCTCTCCTGGAGACCCTCCAAGACTAGGTAGGTCTAGCCCAGACTCCTGTAAAGTCACTACTTTTGCCCTGGGTCTTGGTAACACAAGACCCAGGTATGCCCTCCAAGAGTGGAGTCTCTGCTTCCCGCAGTCCGGTGGAGCTCCTGCACTCAAGTCTAGCCTCCTCCTGATGCCAGACCCCCACACTGAGCAGGCTGATGTGGGACTCAGAGCTCTCACTCCTGTGGGAGAGCTTCTGCAACTGTTGTCAGTTTGTGGGTCACCCACCCAGGGGGGTATGGGATTTGACTGTGTAGAGAGTGTGCCCCTCCTGCCATCTTGTTGTGGTTTGTTCTTTATGTCTTTGTGATGTAGAATATCTTTTTTGGTACGTTCCAGTCTTTTTTTTAATCAATGATTGTTTAGCAGTTGTGATTTTGGTCTTCTCATGAGAGGAAGTGATCTCAAAGTCCTTCTATTCCACCATCTTGTCCTGAGCTCCATCTGGACTGATTTTGAAATTGAAAGATTGAGGAAATACAGCAGAAAATGATATTTACAGAAGATAGTTTGAAATTGAAAAATTGAGGAAATAAGGCAGAAAAAGATACTTCTTAAGAAGACCACATCTTACTTAAAATAATGATTCTGGGAAAATTTTAATCAGCCATTCAAGTGGAACAATTCCAAAATTCTCTTCTATGAAATTGGTTAAAAATATAACCTTATTTACTGCACAAAAATAATTTTAATATAGCAAACTTCTATCTTTACAGAGCAACCCCTTTAGAGTCAACCACAAAGCTTGAAAATGTAGACCTGTTATATTATCGACATTTCCAAAATGGTCCTGTTTCTAAAACCCTATTGGCCTTAATTAGAATTCTCTCTCCCCATTAGTCCTTTGCTCACCACGATGCATGAATGGCGGGCTATGTGTTACTCCCGGTTTCTGCATCTGTCCACCTGGATTCTATGGAGTCAATTGCGATAAAGGTAACTTCCTAAGAACAAGGTTCTTTTTACTTTTTTTTTTTTTTACTGGAGGATAATTGCTTTATAATGTTGTGTTGGTTTCTTCTATACAACAAGGTGAATCAGCCATAAGTACACATTCGTCCCCTCCCCCTTGAATCTCCTTCCCAGCCCTCTAGGTCATCATAGAGCACTTGTTTGAGCTCCCTGTGTTATACAGCAACTTCCCACTAGCTACCTATTTTACATATGGTAATATATATGTTTCAATTAAAAGAAGTATATTTACTATAACATCACTCTTCATAACAGCTTTATAAATAGGGTGTATCACTTCGCTGGTTGCTTTAACATTAACTATAAATTTTAGTGTAGCTTAACACAGTACAAGTTTACATTCACTCACAGAATGCTCCAGTGCAGGAACCTGGTCAGTGTGCAAGGCAGTTCTCCATACAGTGACTCAGGGCCCCAGGCACTGATGATCCTGCTGACAGCTTAGGAGCTCTCTGGTTCCAGCAAAGATTGGAATAGGCACTGCTTAAAAAAAAACAAAAAAAGTCCAAAAGTGACCCACAAAACTTTCAACACACATTCCATGGATAGGAATTAGCCTCATTACCTACCTGGATGCAAGCAGGAGAAATGTCATTCCTGGTTGGACAGCTATCTCCCTTTATGGGAGGGGAGCATGAAGTTTCATGGACAGTTAGCTACTCCTGGCCCATTGCTGTTTTCGTACGTCCCAAATCAGTTTTATGGGTGAGCTTCTAAAACAATCTCTTCCAAATTGCCTGACCTAGAAGTTCACTGATCACCCATTTAATTCTCTGCTCACAGATCACATCCCTGAGAGCATAGGTCCCTCCTTACTATGAATCAGCAGCATAGCCAGATTTTACTTTCAGAAAGTAGATTCAAACATGGCTCTAGAGTAGAATGGTGTGATTCATAGTCTCGCAAGACACCTATCTACTTTGCCTGGTTCACATCTTTTATGGAAAAAAATGAACATCTGTAAAGTGTATGATGGAAAAAAATTAACATCCTTAAAGTGTATGTATTTAATGAAATTATCCTTCTGTCAAAAATGCTAATTGTGTGAGGGTTGTTGTTGTTTGTTTGCTTGGTTGTGTCCGACTCTTTTGCAACCCCATGGACTGTAGCCCACCAGGCTCCTCAGTCCACGAGATTCTCCAGGCAAGAACATTGGAGTGGGTTGCCATTTCCTCCTCCAGGGATCTTCCCGACCCAGGGACTGACTCACATCCCTACATGGGCAGCCGGGTTCTTTACCACTGAGCCACCAGAAAAGCCAATTGCATGAGTAGGGCACTATTTTCTAAAATAAATATTGGATTGGCCAAAATAAAATAATGTGCTTATTTTTGAGAAGTGTCTCTTTAGTGATAATACAGATAGCACCAATTAACATCAAAATGAGCAGCTTTTTTAAAATGAAAGAAAAGCTAAAGGAAAGAGCCCTTAGCATGAGTCAGAATAATCATTATGGTTGTCTGTTATTTTGTGATATGCAAAGTACCTTCATACAATTACCTGACTTTAGTTCTAACAATCTTTTGAGATATGTAAATAATTATTCATCATAGTCCCAGATAAGCAAAATAAAGTTTATAGACCTTGAGTACCTTGACCCAAATTCACACCCTCCACTGTACCGTGTTGCCACTCAGGCTACCTGTTTCAGAACCTGGTTCCTCTACAAGTGACTCTGAGTAGAGAAACCAATCTCTGTGGGCCATGCTTTTCCCAACTGTAAATAGAAATTAAGCCATTGACCCCTGGTTCCCCCATCTCTAAGCTAACTGAGAGCACATGTTCACATCTCTACCTTTTATTTGTAGGTGGTCTTTGAAAACTATAGCATTGGAATGAAAACAACTTTAAAATTTTATAAAGATTAATCACTAATGACACTGATAATAATAGCCAGTGAGTAAAAAATTCTTTCTTGTGCAGCTTCTTTTCATTTGTCTAAATTTAGCATTCAGCCCTTCTGCTACTTCAGAATTGGGCAGAATTTAATTCTAGAAGCAGAATTAAATTCATATTATCTCAAATTTACTAGGCAATAGAGCCAATCCTTCAGTAATTTGGATGAAGAACAAATGTATTATCCAATTTTAAAAGACCATTTATGAGGCTTATTATTGGTGTAGTATGCACAGTGACTGATAATCAACTATAATGTCTTTTTATGCCAGGGTGTCTCAACACTGCATGGTCCTGTGAAGGAAAATATCTATGTGTATTCCAGTCCTTCTACATTTGTAATATTTTACCTTTCAGATGAAAGATTTTCCTTCTTGTTAGACTCCAGTAACTTTTTCTTATTCTTTTGGAAAGTCTGTTGAAATTCCACTTGGTCTCACTGGAGATCTGGGAACATTAAAAGAAATAATGTTTTTTTACTATTTCAACCAAAAGATGCATTTATTATCCAGGAGGGAGTATAGAGCTTCTGAAAAATGGTTTAATTACTGGCATGGAACTAGACCTTAGCACTACAGATTCAAAGAAACACTAAAGATTAACTTTCATTGGCTCTTGGGACATCTGTTGTGAACGTTAACGGCTGAGTGGTTAAATACCGGCCCAGCAAACCTTCAGCCCCAGTGAAAGTCCTTTGGTGTCTCTGGCTCATTTTCTTAGTCAAGAATCATCGCACAACAGAGATGGAGAGAAGCAATTATGCAATTATTAAGGGTGTGGCCAGATTCAATAATCAGTTTTGTCACATTTGTAATGTGACACATTTGTAATGTTGGTCACATTCTGTAACTTTTGATTAAACTCCCAGGTTCATTGCATTCTACATGTTAGTAAGGATAGTGTCCAGCGAGATCCAGCAAAGTGGACACAGATCCTGATGTTTTCTCATCTCCTATTATCCCCAGGAGAAACAGGGGCAAGTGGGGAGATAAGACATGCTCACAAAAACAACTGTCCTCTGCTCACTTTGGCAATACATGTGATAACGTTGGAACAGGACAGAGAAGATTAGCATGGCCCCTGTGTAAGGATGACAGGCAAACTTGTGAAACATTCCATAATAATTCTAGATTATTACAAAAGGTCCTGCCCTAATATTAGCTTCAGTGGCTCAGATGGTAATTGCCTGCAAGGAGGAGACCTGGGTTTGATCCCTGGGTGGGGAAGATACTACCCTGGAGAAGGATGGGAATGGCTACCCTCTCCAATATTCTTGCCTGGAGAATTCCATGACAGAGGAGGCTGGTGAGCTACAGCCTATGCGGTTGTGAAGTCAGACAGCACTGAGCAACACTTTACTTTCAACAATGTTAGCAGCAAGTAACAAAGGAAGTTCAAAAATCGGATTCTCCTAAATCCTAAATCCTGTCCTCCAGTGCTTTTGTTACCCTCTATGACAGGAAACTTGATTTTGCCAAGGCAAGTACAGCATGGCCTTAAGCTAGGAGATGCTTATGATTTTTAACAAAAGTTTTATCATTTAGGAAGCATGATATTCATAGAATATTTTAGTTGGATTTCATTTCCGCAAAGAAAGCACACACTTAGAACTTTTGGAAATCCTTTCTGATTTTCTTCCTGGACGCTTATTCCAGCTCTCATTCACCTACAGCCAATTTTGGCCTGTTTTATATAGGACAAGAACAAAAAGGCCGTGAAACTGGAATAGCTGAGTTCTTATTTTCATCTCCGTTATAGAATGAGCCAACTTGTCTATTTTTAGATACTTGCTCTCCCCCGTTTTCATTTCTGTCCTCCCTCTATTTTAGGTGCCAGTGAGCAGTGAAACTCCAGAAGCTGACTCTAAAAAGGAGGGTTTAGGATGAACTACCAGCAGTATGATTATCACCTGGAAAATCTAGTTTATTGGACTCCCACAGTCACATACCCACTTTCGTCATCCCTCTAGCTCATGCCGCTGCCACTTCCCTGCCTACGGGATCTCATAAAGGGGAATAGGCTGCCCTTTCCTGAATATAATTACTCTTTCTTGCAAACGTCATAAAAACTTATTTTTTTCAAAAATTTCTGTTATATAAGATGCATCTCTGTTCCTCTTAATCAGGAAAAAAGTTGCTTTCTCCTCTGTCCAATCCTAATATTTATGACTTCTCTCCCTTTTATCTGCTCCAAAGAAGGTTTTCTCCTTTTATTCTTCATTCATCTTAAATATTTTCTTGGGTTTATAGCATTCTTTTCCTTTTTAAGAGCATAGATATTTACAATAAAATTAAAAAGATATTTGTTTTTACCCACCGTTGCCTTTTTTCACTAAGAGGCAAACAAACCCCTAGAGGTGGGTCTGGTGTCATGTGTGTGGTATCCTGTTATATTGCCTGAATCTGCAAATGATCAAGCAATTGATTACCACTGCTGTCTGGGTAATATGGCTTATTTTATTAAATAAGTAAATGGGCAAGTAGCAGATGCCTAAGAAGTATCACTTAGCCTTAATGAAATGTTGTTGTTAGATTTAAGTGACTATCTAATGCAATACCCTGTTATTCATTCTAACAGCAAATTGCTCAGCCACCTGCTTTAACGGAGGGACCTGTTTCTACCCTGGAAAGTGTATTTGCCCTCCAGGACTAGAGGGAGAGCAGTGTGAAACAAGTGAGTACTGACCTGCATTGTCTTTGTTTGGGGTGGGGAACATGAGCGGCACGGTCTAACCCCTTCATTTTATTGATGAGGAATCTGAAGCCCCGAGACAATGAATAGCTCGTCTAAGGTCTCAGGCCAGGGGTTTCTTTTTCTAGATTCAGCCGCCATCCATTTTGGCTAACAGTGGGGTAGAGGAGAGGCATAGATCAGCTCAGCTGACTCATTAAACACTCTCTGACTCGGTTGTGTCTGGTTTGCACTCTTCACCATGTTGCACTGTTTCTTGTGGAGAGTCCATAGTTTGAGACTAGAAATGTAGACCAGAGCTTAAGGACAGCTGGAATTTGTTCACTTACCTGCAGGCATAGAGTCTTTTCCCCCACCTCTGGCTTTCTTCTTTCTGTTCACATTTCCCAACTCACTGCCACATTTCCCAACCAGCCAGAGCCTAGTAATCCATCTCAGAGAAAAAGACAGACTCAAGAAAAAGGAGGGAAGTAAGGTAAAGAGCAATAAAAACAAAAGCATCTAATAGCACACACAACAGCGTGAATGAATTGCACAGATGTTATGCTAAGTAAAAGAAGTTAGACACACGAAAATGCATGCTGGATGATTCCATTTTTATGAAGTTCAAGAACAGGCAAAAGTATTAGGAGATCATAGAAACCAGAATAGTGATTGGGAGCACAATAAAACTTTCTGATGTGCCTAAAATGCTCTGTATCTAGATTGAGGAAGTGTCTCTTAAGTGTTTATTTATGGTTGACAAAAAAAAAAATAGTTGATCCATAAACTTAAAATCAATGCACATTATGCCTTCTCTAGATGTTTGTCATGCTGTGATACCAAAAAAAAAAAAATACAAATTTAAGGGTGGAATGTGGTGGATAATCATTGTTTTGGGAACCAGGATACCAAACTCTTTGCCCTGGCCCTGTTATCTTCCCATCACTGAAGCTCTCTGCTCAACTCAGAAATGAGCCAACCTCACCCTAGATTGCTCTGTGACCCCAAAAACAGATAACACCAAAGCCTGGCTCAGGAAGAAACAAAAGGAATGTGAGTGAGCATGTCCCTACTTTTCTGGAAGTTCTGGAATACGGCATTTTCACCTCCAGCTGTATTATGTCCATAAAACACCACTGTGTTTGCTCTAGCCATAGTTTCTGAAGTTGTAGTGGGTTCAGAATTAAATAATACTGACTTACTATTTTAACTTTCAACCTCTAATTTATTTGTGGGGATTTTTTCACTTTAATGAGTAATAGCTGAAATGACTATTTTTTTTATAGAGTTCAAATGAAATACTTCTGAAGTTTTCATAGAACATGTAATTTAATTGTCAGGATGTGGTTTCTGTTCTTGTTAATTACCCTGCCCCGATAAAGATATCTCTGAACTAACTCCCCTCAATTTTCTCCACACACTTACACTCAGACTTTGTGTACTTAATTGGTTCATGTTTATGAATCTTTGTTCATGGGTTCCTTTCTCTTCATGGACATATGCTCTTTCATGCCCTTAGGTTTATGACCTTTCCATTGGCAGAGATAATGTTTTCTATTCTTTTTTTTCCCCTAATTGCACCAAAAATGTGGGCCTTTGAAAGCTCTTGATTATTGCCATCACAAGTTATACTCAAATCCTTTTAGGAAATTTTTTTTTCTATCGCCAGAACCATATTACCAGGAAAAATTAAAATTGGCCTTGTATTGAAAAGTGCCTATAGTGTAATAGAGACAAAAAGTTGAATTATATATCTTATTTTTAACAAGAGACATAATTCACATACATAAAATTATTTTAAAGCATACAATTGATATTGATTATATTCACAAAGTTGTACAGCATCTACTTCTAGAACATGTTACCATCCCCCAAAGAAACCCTTTTCCCATCAGCAGTCACTCCTCATGGTCCTCACCCCAAACCCCTGGAATCCACTAATGTACTTAGATATTGGATATTTCATATAAATAGAATTATACAATATGTGGCCTTTTATGTCTGACTTCTTTCACTTAGCGTATTTTCAAGGTTCACCTCTATTTTTACATGTATCATTACTTCCTTTTACTTGCTAAATAATATTCCATTGTGTGGATAAACCAACGACATTTGGTTTATCCATCCATCAGCTGATGGGCACCTGGGCTGTCCCCACTTTAGGGCTACTGCAAACAGTAGTGCTGCTATGAATATTTGTGTACGAGTTTTTGTGTGAACATGTTTTCAGTTCTCCTGAGTATTCCTAGGAGTGGAATTGCTAGACCATGTGTTAACTCTTTAATTTTTTGAGGAACTGCCAAACTATTTTTCAAAGTGGTTGTACCATTTTACATTCCCACCAGCAATGTACAAGGGTTCCAATTTCTCCATATCCTTACCAGTATTTGTTATTGTCTCTCTTTTTTTTTAGATAAAATATGTATTCTGATGCTATTATCATTTCCCCTGGCCTCTATCAAAGTTGATGGCTTCTCAAACTTCATTCTGACTTGATTGTGAGATATACTTGCAGGTTAACAAACAAGACTATGGTTAGAAGTATCTGGATATTTGTACATATGTTTTTCTTGTTCTTTAAGGTTCATAAACTTTATAAGATTCCTTAATGAGCCTTCAGTTTAAAAAACCAAATTATTTATATGGTACCAAAAGTGGGTTTTTTAATACCTTAATGGGTTTTATTATTGTAATCTATATAAAATGTTTGCCATAAAAAATTAGAATATTGGATAAAACAGTTAAAAATCACTTGTAAAATTCTAAGACTCAGAGATGGTGGTTGTTGGCACTTATGGTAAACCACGTTCATCTTTTCTCTATGTGAAGGATAGTCACAGATTTACCTCCCAGTCTGATGGGTAGAGGAAGTTTAATATCTTTATTTTGTCAATACCTTATCTCACTGTCCTCACTGGTTATAGCTAAAATTTGAATTGTCTAGAATTAGTCAAATCTATTTGTCTTCAGGCAGTGCTTCAGGCAGTCTCATTTGGGTAAAAATGTGTGATTTCTCACATTGACTCAGGGTTCCACTATCCAATGATAAGAATTTGTTCACAATATAGTTTTAGGAAAAGAAAGTCAATAATAAAGACATTTATAGAATTCTGAACTTTAAAACAGTCATCCCTTCATGATATTTTGGTTCCATGAGGTTTGATCTAGGAATGGCCTTCTAATAGTCACCTGCAAAGAGATTTCTGTTCTGTGATAACCGAGAGAGAACGTCTTCCCTGTTGGCTGCAGTAAGCCTCAGGGTCCTCACTTCCCTCTTGCCAAGGGAACAAAAACATCCTTGGAGACAATGAAAAGATCGTCTCTATCAGCCATTCTCTCCATTCTCTCTGGATACTAAGTTCACATCTCCTGGAATATGGGGAACCTTGGACCCCCCAAGTAGTTCACAATATATCCTCTATCTTTTCTGCCATTTAATTATTGTCCCACATCTTGCTTAGTTGAAAAACCCCAGTACATTGCAAAGTATCCAATTTTGAGCATATGATGGGATCAGATGTTCCTTTGACACAAATGGAAATTCAGAGTTAGATATTCCTTTCCTTAAATTGAAGTTGGATCTTGACCACAGAGTAAGTGCTATTCTTTGTGTCCAAACCTAGCAAAAAGGGTTCTTTTGGATTTTAATGGTTGATAGAAAGGTGGCATTCAAGTATTAAGGTTGTTTTAACACCTTTCTGTGAAACATCCCTGTGTCAGAAAAGCCTACAGCTCTAATGGCATTTCAATTTTCTGAGAGACACTAACATCTCAATTGTCTCTCTAATCTCCACAGTGAGATTTATATGTGAGGAAAGTCATTTTGGATAAATAAAAGAAAGTGTTTTTAGCAAAATGATTTTCATATGGGATTCACTACATGTCTGTCAAGCATAATGCTTACCCAGAAAAAACTTCAGCCTCAGGATGGCAAATTCTAGATTGCAAATGCATAGAAGTAAGAAAGAAGAAAAATATGATTTTTACATCTATATCCAGCTCTAAAATCCTGAGATGCAGAGATCTGTGAAAATATCAGCACTCCTCATTTGGCACAGAGATAAAGCATGAAGTATTCTTAGGATCTGAGACATTCCAGGAAAATGCCCAAGTGTGGAATCAAGGACTTTGTGTGCCCCACCTCGTGTCCTTCTCAGCCAGCCTTTCCCTCCATCACTGCGATGACCTAATCTGTACAAACACAGTCTGATTGCACCTGAGCTGAGCCACACGTCTCTCGCTTCCCACCAGAGACCCTGAGTACTGAATACAAATATAAATAAATAAATATATATATATATATATAAATCACAACAAACTGTGGAAAATTCTTAAAGAGATGGGAATACCAGAACACTTTACCTGCCTCCTGAGAAACCTATATGTAGGTCAAGAAACAACAGTTAGAACCGGATATGGAACAACAGACTGGTTCCAAATTGGGAAAGGAGTCCGTCAAGGCTATATATTGTCACCCTGCTTATTTAACTTATATGCAGAGTACATCATGAGAAATGCTGGGCTGGAAGAAGCACAAGCTGGAATCAAGATTGCCGGGAGAAATATCAATCACCTCAGATGTGCAGATGACACCATCCTTATGACAGAAAGTGAAAAGGAACTCAAAAGCCTCTTGATGAAAGTGAAAGAGGAGGGTGGAAAAAGTTGGCTTTTAAAATTCAACATTCAAAAAATGAAGATCATAGCATCCAGTCCCATCGCTTCATGGCAAATAGATGGGGAAACAATGGAAACAGTGAGAGACTTTATTTTCTTGGGCTCCAAAATCACTGCAGATGGTCACCACAGCCATGAAATTAAAAGACACTTGCTCCTTGGAAGAAAAGCTATGACAAACCTAGACAGCATATTAAAAAGCAGAGACATTGCCAACAAAGATCTGTATGGTCAATGCTATAGTTTTCCAGTAGTTGTGTATGGATGTGAGAATTGAACCATAAAGAAAACTGAGCGCTGAAGAACTGATGAACTATGGTGTTGGAGAAGACTCTTGAGAGTCAGACATGACTGAGCAACTGCACATGTATACAGATTATACGTATATAATCTGTAGTCACAGACTAGAAATTCAAGAAAGTGATTCCATGGCGTGACCTTTGGTCAGTGGACACTGGTGCAGATGAATAAACACTCCCCTCTCTCTCCCTTCAGGCAACTTGAAGGAGCAGTCCATCTACCTGACTCCTCAGAAAGATGCTGCGGAATAGAGCCCAGTTGCTGTAGTGATGAACAACCTACAAACATACTTTTGTGTTGGCTTTTTCTCTTCTGCTGTTGACTCTCCCTGCCCTCTATTCCTCATCCCAAGGATCACTTCCCTGAATAAACTCTGCAGGCAGGTCCTGATTTCTGGAGAATCCTAGGCTAAGACAGAAGTCATCGTGTCCAGGTATAGGCCTGCTTTCAGAAATAGTGACATACAAAAATCAGAACTCAGAGGAAAGATCACTTAGGGGGCTATCCATATCTTCACTTTCAATATATCTTGAATTACAAGTTTTTATGAATCAGATAAAACATTGTTTGTCAAAAAAGTGATATAAATACAGCATTTGAACAATACTCATTGTGGAAGATTCATATCCAAAATTATAAAATATGAGCCTATTTGTCCCCAAAACGAAGCTCAAACAGTAACAAAGCCAGGGTTGATCTGAAATAAGTGGAAATAACTGCCACTTAAAAGCCTTGATCCTCTCAAAGCCTTGCGATTCCTTTGAAAAAATGTAATTGCCTCTGAAAGGAGAACAGAGTTCCTTGCTTATTTGCATTCTTCTATTTCAGGCAAATGCCCACAGCCCTGTCGAAATGGAGGTAAATGCATTGGTAAAAACAAATGCAAGTGCTCCAAAGGTTACCAAGGAGACCTCTGTTCAAAGCGTAAGTACCCTGTACACACAGCTGACCTGTGTTATGGGGTAGTTAAACTAGCAGGGATCTCTTCTCTCTTACTTCCTAACTTCTGTACCTGCTGCATGTTGCCAAGGCATCACAATTAACCTTTCTTCACTGACATTTATGTTTCTTGAGGTAGACCAAAGACATATGAAATCCATGCATGTAAAAAAAAAAAACTTAGACACATTTGCACACACCACCAAACTTTTTAACTATTAGGAGTTTTCTTAAGGAAGATAAACTTCCATTGCCTGGCAGTTTCAAAGTCCTCCTGAGTGTCTTTTGTCACTGAGAAACATCAAGTCTAGCTCACTTCCAGGACTGACTCAAAAGAGTCCAAAGCTGACTTCTAGCTGGAGACTGACTTAGAAAAACACATGAAGGGATGAAGCCAAAACTAACACATTCGAAAGAACTGCAGGGAAGATAGCTGCGTAATTCTGTTAACCGGTGAAAGCTCAGGAAACTTTCTATTTATCTCCTTTGACTCTAGCTGTCTGCAAACCTGGCTGCGGCACACATGGAACCTGCCACGAACCCAACAAATGCCAGTGTCGGGAAGGCTGGCATGGGAGACACTGCAATAAAAGTGAGTGTGAACTGTCTGGGGAGCCAGACTCTTGCACGTCTATTCCCTGGCTCCAAAGGCCAGGACAGACAAGCCATAACTCAGCTCTGCTTTCCGTTGCATAAAACCAACTTCTCCTCCTCTTCCTGCTCTCTCCACTGGTCCCCACTACCACCAGAACTCTCTAAGCTTTAGAGTGTAGAGGAAAGAAAGCATCGCTGTAAAATACCACCACATCTGTAAAATATCACCACAAATATTTTCCAGGTTAAGTTAGTATTCCAGGTTGTTTTGGTAATATGGTATGTTAACTATGATAGAAATGAATAAAAGTAAGATTTCTAAATCAAATGTAGATCAGTAGCTACAAAGTTCTCATGTTATTGTTCAGGATTGATCAAGGAGCATTAGAACATGAGTTTGCTGTGTAAAATCTTTACACTGTGTTGGTTTTGGGATGCTTTAAATAGGTTCTTTCAAGGGAGAGAAAAGGTCTGTGAAGTACAGGAGAGATGTTAACATGGAGTTGTATTTTTTTTCACATTTACTGACCACCAAAAATGGACTATCTCTCCGGGAGCTGGTGATGGACAGGGAGGCCTGGCGTGCTGCGATTCATGGGGTCGCAAAGAGTTGGACACGACTGAGCAACTGATCTGATCTGATCTGATAAGATAATAAACCACTGGTCTATTTTATACACAAAATGAAAGTTAAAGTTGCTAAATTCAATCATTCTGTTTTGATTGATATCGTCTCTGTGCTAAACATGAATCCAGGCACTGGAAACATACCAGTGAACAGACAGAAAAGATCCTTCCTGGTGGTGCCCAGAATCAAGAGAGAGGGGCAGTCAATCAGCAAGTGAAGGAAACAAATAATGCATTTCTGCAGTTTCATCCTGCAGCTTGAACTCTAACTGCTGAGGATGGACCCACTGGCTACTTTCTGTGGGCAAAGGAAGGCTTCATTCAGTCATGCAGCTCCCTTGATTAATACAAGTCCAGATTATGCCTATCAAGTTGTTTCCAAAATAATGTACACAAAGTGAACAGATCACTTTCATATCAGGTGTTTTTCTAATGGTCTCCAAAGGGTGATGCATAATCATCTGGGGTGCTAAGGGAAAATATTAGCTCGAAGACATTTAAAAAAATATTTTATGTTCTTTTATTACATTTATGTAGAAATTTTATATGTATAGTTATATATCTCAATCTCTAATTCCTACTTTTTGTACATATTTTATAACACACATATTTTATAACACACATTGTACTATTCTGATATGTATAAAACCAGTTATGTGTAGCTTTACATGTTTGTTTGTTTTAAAGTATATTGGTGTCTGGCCTAGGCTACACTGAGCCATTGAGCTGAGTCTTTTTTCCACCATTGCCTTGGCTGGATGGTAGGTTGAATTGGCTTCAGGTGGACATAGCTTAACAAAAAGTGGATTCCTCTGGAAAATGGCTCGTTTACCCAGGTGGGAATGATGGAATGGTACCAAATGGGGCAGAAGGGGACCTTCCTTCAGGTAAAAGACCTATAGACAATTAACCATTCCAAGAAGGCAAGTGAGAGGCCCTCATGCGTGCAGTTAGGTGAGCAGTTCTGACAGGTCTCCCAGCCCCAGTAGCACCCTCACTTGTAGAGTTTGCTGCTGAAAGCTTTTGTCATCTCTGCCGCCTTCAGATTCAGGCACGCATTTCAGATTCAGCCATGCATGTCAAGAAGATGCCTTGGTGCTTGATTAAAATGCAAGCAGGTTTTACAGGAGAGGCCCCCCAGCCATTTTGTACAGTGGCTGAGAGAATCAGGCTGAAAGAATGAGGTTAATTTTGCTTAAAAGGAGATGACAAGGAAGCTGTGAGGCAGAGAGTTCTGCTATGAACAGATTTCCAGTGAGGCGACACATTGGGAGGTCCCAGGCACCCAGACATCCTAGATGGGAGGAGGACACTGGAGACAGACTTCCTGGCTCAGGCTCTGCCTCACCAGGGAGGTTTGGGCTTCATGGGTGGCAGGGTGAGCAGCAGGGTAGGGATTGTTGGCTCATTGTCTGGCGGTCCATGAGCTACTAGCCTACATGCTGACAATTCAAAGAAAAGCATTCAGGAACAAAGCATTCTGTTCTCAGCAGTTACTTAACGGCATGCTTGCATTTAAAAACCACAGGGAACAAATGAAATGCCAAACTTGACTCTAATGCACAGGAAGATGGAGGCAGATTTTTAACTGCTGATCAGTTTTAGGAAATCAGCAGAAGTGAGTCAGTGATCCAGGCATCTTCAGAAGTTCATAAGAAGAAAAGAAGTCTTGAGTTGTGTAACTCACAACTCACATTGTATTATTGTGTTATACTCCTCTTACGATGAACTGGAAATGCTATCAGTAGACACCCATCTTGACCAAGGCTCACAAAAGCCCACTGAGAAGGAGGCAGTTCAAATCCTAACCCTTCTCTAATATATGTACTGGTGTACTTTTTTTTAAACACTTCTCTTTTCCTAAATTCTTTTAGATTGATTCATTTTTTTAAAACTTTCTATTTTGTATTGGGGTATAGCCAATTAATAAACAATGTTGTGATAGTTTCAGGTGGATAGCAAAGGGACTCTGCTACACATAAATGTAGCCATTCTCCCCCAAACTCACCTTCCATCCAGGCTGCCATATAATATTGAGCAGAGTTCCCTGTGTTATGCAGGCCTTGTTGGTTGTCCATTTCAAACATAGCAGTGTGTACACGTTCATCCCAAACTCCCTAGCTATCCCTTCTACCCATCCTTCTCCTTCACCCCCTGCAACCAGAAGTTCATTCTCTAGGTCTATGAGTCTCTTTCTTTTTTTAAGTAAATTTGTTTGTATCATTTCTTTTTAGATTCCACATATAAGGGATCTCATACAATAATTCACCTTCTCTGTCTGACTTATGGAAGTCTTTAATTCTTATAAAATTCATATTTTGTGTAAATGCAATAGCCATGCCTAATCATGTGATCTTTATGAAGAATGGGAATTGTTATTATTGAACTGCTGCTGCTGCTACTGCTAAGTCACTTCAGTCGTGTCCGACTCTGTGCGATCCCATAGATGGCAGCCCACCAGGCTCCCCCGTCTCTGGGATTCTCCAGGCAAGAACACTGGAGTGGGTTGCCATTTCCTTCTCCAATGTGTGAAAGTGAAAAGTGAAAGTGAAGTCGCTCAGTCGTGTCCGACTCTTCGAGACCCCATGGACTGCAGTTCAATAATAATGGAGATTGGTTTTGCAAGGCAATGAAAGGATCAATGACAACGTTCTCTGCAGAAGCACTCCTGCAATGAGACCTCAGTGCTTGATCCTTACGAGCCTTTGGATGGAGAACATCCTTCCATTCAATAACATTCATCCCAAGTTTGCTTCATGCGTGTCATGACCAAAATATATAGTGAATCAGAGATTCAATGGAAGCCAGATTTGATGGAGTTAGTAAAATGAATTTCTTTTAAAAGAGATCTTGAACCTGTAACATCTCATCATTCAGGTAGCTTTTTGTGGTCACTGTGGTCTTTCACTCTGGGTTGGAAAGGGAAAATGGATTTTATTTGAATAGTGAATAATGAATCTGAAGAGCTTGTTTTTGTAGTTTCTTTTCTTTTAAGCTGTGAATAATTTTGCAGGGTATGGAGCCAGCCTCCTGCATACCCTGAGGCCAGCAGGCGCCCAGCTCAGGCAGCACACGCCTTCAGTTAAAAAGGCCGAGGAGCGGCAGGACCCACCTGAATCCAATTACATCTGGTGAACTCCGACATCTGAAACATTTTAAGTTACACCAAGTTCATAGCCTTTGTTAACCTTTCATGTGTTGAATGTTCAAGTAATGTTTATTACAGTTAAGAATACTGGCCTGAATTTTATTAGCTTCATTATAAATCACTGAGCTGATATTTACTCTTCCTTTTAAGTTTTCTAAGTACAGCTGTAGCATGATGGTATAGATTTTCTTGTTTCGGTGCTTTGGGACCAACTTTATGTTATGTCAGTTGTTCAGGTTAAATTTTTGTCTTTTCAGTGTGTACTTGGCAGATAATTTCCAAAAGTGCAATGCATTCATGGTATTGAGAGGCTGGGCAACATTAGAGAAGATAAATGGAATAAAAATGCATAAATCACAAGGGTTTGGATGAAGCAGTTAAAAGTGCTGAAGTCTTTGCATTTCAATTTATTTTGTCATGTATTTAGACACTTGTTACATTTTTTGAATTCCCCTTAAACTCATAATACATTTTACCTTACCATGACCTTACCATGATTCCAGAGAATTCAGTATTAAAAAAGAGAGAGAAAGAAATAACACTGTGGTAGTGACATTTAATGATATAATATATTGTAAACACAATAAAATAGGGAATATATGTATGAACTGTTGGCATTGGCTTGAAGCAATATAATATATTGTAAACAAAACACAGCTCTTACATAAACATTTTATACTGTTTGTATAAAATAAAGATGCTGCTTTAGTTTTCTGAGTGTGGTATGGAGTGGTCTTTGCATGTGCTAGTTTATGGAAATAAAGTTGGTTGCAATTGAATAGAAGTTAAAACTTTGCAATATCATAAAAAAGAGAAGATATTCTTTCCCTGACTCTGGACTAGCTCTCCAGCCCCATCTTTCCCTCCCAGTTCTGCCTCTGCTTCAGCCAGGCCACCCTACACTCCTCTGTTGTCAGAGCCTGCAACACTCCTATTTATGTCAGCTCCCAGCTTGTTGTCATTTCTTTCAAGAAATCTTCTCTAACTAGACCATGTTAAATATCCCATTAGTGAAGACTTTCTAATGGTGTGAAAATATTACAAATGAAAGTGTTACCAACTGGGAATGTAAATTGATGCAGCCACTGTGGAAAACCGTATGGAGATTCTTTAAAAAACTAAAATAGAGTTACCATATGATCCCACAATCCCACTCCTGGACACATATCTGGAGAAAACTGTAATTCAAAAAGGTATATGCATTTTAGCATTCATAGCAGCGCTATTTATAATACCTAAGGCATGGAGACAACCTAAATGTCCATCAGCAGATGAAAGGATAAAGAAGATGTGGGATACACAGTGGAATATTAGCCATAAAAGGAATGAGGTAATGCTATTTGCAGCTACGTGGATAGACCTAGAGATCATTATACTGAGTGAAGTAAATCAGACAAAGATAAACAGTGATATTTCTTATATGGAGAATCTAAAAAGGTACAAATGAACTTATTTACAAAATAGAAATGTAGTCCGAGATGTAGAAAATTCACTTATGGTAACAAAGGGGGAAATATGGGGAAGGATAAACTGGGAGATTGGGATAGACATATACACACTATTATATATAAAACAGATAACTAATAGAAACCCACTGTACAGTACAGGGAACTCAGCACTCTATAATGATCTATATGGGAAAAGAACTGGAAAAAAAGTGTATGTATGTGTGTCGCTGGGTTGCTTTGCTGTGCAGTGGAAACTGGCACGACATTGAAAATCAACTGTACTCCAATAAAAATTAATTTAAAAAAGTAGCCAACAAGGACCTACAGTATAGCACAGGAATACTGCTCAATATTTTGTGATAACCTCAATGGGAAAACAGTTTGAAAAAGAATAGATACATGTATATGCTTAACTGAATCGCTCTATGGTACACCTGAAACCAACACCACATTATTAATCAACTATGCTCCAGCATAAAATAAAAATTTAAACAAGGAACGTGTGGTATGCAATGGAATATTACTCAGCCATAAAAAGAGTGAAACAATGCCATTTGCAGCAATATGGATGCACCTGGAGATTATCATACTAATGAAGTCAGAGAAGACGAATACCACACTATATCACTCATGTGGAATCTAAAGTATGAGACAAATGAACTTATCTACAAAACAGAAACAGACTCACAGACATAACACATTTGTTTGCCAAAGGGGAAAGGTGGTGGAGGAGTGATAAATTAGGAGTTTGAGATTAGCAGATACACACTACCATATATTAAACAGATAAACAATGGTCCTACTATATAACACAGGGAACCAAATTCAATATCCTGTAATAAACTATCAAAAAATAGTTTGAAAAAGAATATATATATAAACTGAATCATTTTGCTATATATCAGAAATTACCATACATTGTAATTCAACCATACTTCAATTTTTTTTAAGTGCTGCCATTTATTAAGAACATATATGGTATGGGGAGGGAGGAGGATTCAGGACGGGGAACACATGTATACCTGTGACGGATTCATTTTGATATTTGGCAAAACTAATACAATTTGTAAAGTTTAAAAATAAAAATAAAATTAAAAAAAAAAAACATATTGGTTCCCAAGAATATGAAATGTGTTATCTTACAATCCTATGAGGCAGGTATCATTATGCAATTTTGCATAGAAGAAAACCAAATCATGGAGACAGGAAGTGATTTACCCAAGACTACACATAATAGGGATGGGCTTGAATTCATGCCACTTGCCTCTGAAGCCCCAATACTGTGCTCTTCTTATTTTCTCAGCAAATACAGCAGAACACAAAACTCTACAAATCCTAGGTAGCAACTTTTCAACCAATTATTCGCCTCATTCTCCCAATGGGATGTGGACCTTATTTTATAGATAAAGTTCACAAGCTTTCTTACACTGGACAGTGACATAATCAGTTGTGTGATTTAGGGAAGTGACATGTGTTCCGGGAAGAGATGAAGGGAGAGGCTGCAAGCAGAGTGATCACATCCTGCGGAGGTGATTGACCAGCAGTCTTTCTCCTCCAACTAGCCAGAGCCCAGTGTCAGCCTATGCTCACAAAGACTTGGCAAAGCAGACCAGGATCCAGGAAATCCTAATATAAGAACTGGCTTATTTATTAAAGACTTCTAAATAAAAGTCCAGATGCACGATTAGGAGTATCTAAGAGGCAGCAGAAAGTTAATTTTGGGAATAGGATAATAATAATAATAATAATAGTTGACACTTACATAGTGCTTAGTTTATTCCAAACACTTTACTTGTATTAACTCATAATGAATAATAGAGTTGCAAGGAAGCTGGACTGAAGGCGTGGTGACAAACTGCAAGTCTAGGTTAGTCATCTCCAAACCATTTTGACTGCACACTCCAGCAGAAATTTTTGAGTTCATAGTCCTACACGTGTGTGCATGCTAAGTCACTTCATATGTATCCGACTCTTTGTGACCCTATGAATCATAGCCCACCAGGCTCTTCTGTTCATGGAATTCTCCAGGCAAGAATATTGCAGTGGGTTGCCATGCCCTCCTCTGAACACACGTCTCAAGTCTCCTGCAGGAGATTCTTTATCCTAGACAGGGGTTTCTTTATCACTAGTGCCGTCTGGGAAGGCCCTCATAGTCCTGTATATGACCATTATTTATTTACATGTATAACTGTACCACTGTGTACATTATAAAAGCCAGAAGTGTTAAAAGGAAGAGGTAAACCCTACATTGTTGGTGGAAATGTAAGCTGGAGGTTTACATTTTGGTATGGAGGTTTCTCAGAAAACTAAAAATAGAATTTCCATATGATCCAGAAATCCCATTCCTGGACATATTATCTGGAAAAAACTATAATTCAAAAAGATTCATACACCCTTCAAGAGAAATCTATTGCTTAAGAAGGTGTTTTTTAAACAAACAGAAGAACTCTATTTCACAATTTTAAAACCTTGGAAGAAACAGTTCTTAGAAGAATTAAACATTTAAAACTTGTTCTGAAGCGCTTTTACTCTTCTCTCCCAGAGTCTAACATATGAAAGGATCGTTTGTTTTGGTCAGAAATATATTTCATGTTCACAGCAGCACTATTCACAATAGCCGAGACATGGAAAAAACCTAAATGTCCATCAACAGATGAATGGATAAAGAAGATATGGTACATATATATAGTGGGATACTATTCCACCATAAAAAAGAACAAAATAATGCCGTTTACAGCAAGATGGATGAAACCAGAGATTATCATACTAAATGAAGTAGACCAGAAAGAGAAAGACAAATACCATATGATATCACTTATATGTGGAATCTAAAATATGACAAAAATAAGCCCAACTATGGTGGCTCAGACAGTAAGGAATCTGCCTGCAATGCGGGAGACCTGGATTTGATCCCTGGGTTGGGAAGATCCCCTGGAGGAGGGCATGGCAACCCATTCCAGTATTCATGCCTGGAGAATCCCCATGGACAGAGGAGCCTAGCAGGCTGCAGTCCATGGGGTCACAAAGAGTCAGAGGCTACATACAGTCCGTGGGGTCTCAAAGAGTCAGACACAACTGAGTAAGCACAGCACAAACCTAACTATGAAACAGAAACAGAATCACGGACACAGAGAACAAACTTGTGGTTGCCAGGGAGAAGGGAATTGGGGGAGAGATGGAATGGGAGATTGGGATTAGCAGATATAAACTTTTATATATAGAATGAATGAACAACAAGGTCCTACTGTAACGCACAGGAAACTATATCCAATATCCTGTGATAAACCATAACGGGAAAGAATATTTTTAAAAAGAATGTTTGTATGTGTGCAGAACTGAATCACTTTGTAATATAGCAGTAATTAACACAACACTATAGTCCCTGTACTTCCCCAGTGGCTGAGCTTCTCCAGTGGCTCAGATGGCAAAGAATCTGCCTGCTAATGCAGGAGACCTGGGTTTGATCCCTGGGTCAGGAAGATTCCCCTGGAGAAGGACATTCAACCCACTTCATTATTCTTGCCTGGAGAATCCCATGGACAGAGAAACCTAGCAGGTTACAGTCCATGGGGTCACAGAGTTGGATACAACTGAGCGACTAGCACACACACAGTCAAACATATTTCAATAAAAATAAATTTTAAAAAAGGAAGAGGTAAAAATATATGTAGCATCTCTAATATATTATTTCCTTCTCTTACCCTCAAAGGTAACTTTACATACACCTGGAGTACACATACACCCCCATAGGAGACTTCAGGTAAAGGGAAGAGATAATAGGATCTGAAATGGCTTTAGCATCAGAGAGGAGAGCTTAGACTTAAAAGAGACATCAAATCTAATCAGGGGACTAGATGACTGATTGGATGCAAGGGTTAAGAAAAGAAAGGAACCTGGACAGTGATGCTAATGAGTAAGGAGGAACAAGAGTGAGCAGGGATGTGCCTTTCCAGAGATGCTGAGTTTTGTTTTGAAGATAATTTTAATGTGCCTTTAGGACATCTTGGTGGAATTGTCTGCTAAGGCATTTGGAAATACAGCTAGGAGGTTAGGCCCAAAAATTGGCCACCTCATGCGAAGAGTTGACTCATTGGAAAAGACCCTGATGCTGGGAGAGATTGGGGGCAGGAGGAGAAAGGGACAACAGAGGATGAGATGGCTGGATGGCATCACCGACTCGATGGACGTGAGTCTGAGTGAACTCCGGGAGTTGGTGATGGACAGGGAGGCCTGGTGTGCTGTGATTCATGGGGTCGCAAAGAGTCGCAAACAGCGACTGAACTGAACTGAACTGAGTCATATTATAAATGAAGGATACTCATTATATATTGAGATACTTTTAATAACAATATACATAATAGCTTTATTTGGTGAGGTGCAATGTGACTAACTTGTGTTCTATTGTGTTTTTAGATTCTACATACAGTTAACATACTTTGCTGCTTACTTATGTATGTTTATTTATATAACAATGTGGCCTTTACTATTGGGCAAATTGATTGAGCCACTCCTCCCTTTTACCCTCCACCATATGCATTATGAATTTTCATCTGAATTATATACCCTTTGGTCACTGTCAATTCATGTAGAATCACAACAGTGGAGGTCAGCTCTTTTGTTGTTACTCTTATGATGTTACCACAGAAGAGGAGGAGGCAGAGGAAAAAGACAATGAAGGAGGAACAGGAAGGTGTAAAGAACCTGCCTACCAATGCAGGAGACCTAAGAGACATGGGTTCAATCCCTGGGTTGGGAAGATCTGCTGGAGGAGGGCACAGCAACACACTCCAGTAGTTTTGCCTGGAGAATCCCAAGGACAAAGGAGCCCGGCAGGCTATGAAACATAGGGTTTTCAAAGAATCAGACACAACTGAAGTATCTTCAGTTCAGTTCAGATGCTCAGTCGTGTCTGACACTTTGTGACCCCATGAGTCGCAGCACGCCAGGCCTCCCTGTCCATCACTAACTCCTGGAGTTCACTCAAACTCATGTCCATCAAGTCGGTGATGCCATCCAGCCATCTCATCCTCTGGCGTCCCCTTCTCCTCCTGCCCCCAATCCCTCCCAGCATCAGGGTCTTTTCCAATGAGTCAACTCTTCGCATGAGGTGGCCAAAGTACTGGAGTTTCAGTTTTAGCATCAGTCCTTCCAATGAACACCCAGGACTGATCTCCTTTAGGATGGACTGGTTGGACCTCCTTGCAGTCCAAGGGACTCTCAAGAGTCTTCTCCAACACCACAGTTCAAAAGCATCAATTCTTTGGCGCTCAGCTTTCTTTACAGTCCAATTCTCACATCCATACATGACCACAGGAAAAACCATAGCCTTGACTAGATGAACCTTTGTTGGCAAAGTAATATCTCTGCTTTTTCATATCCTATTTAGATTGGTCATAACTTTCCTTACAAGGAGTAAGCGTCTTTTAATTTCATGGCTGCAATCACCATCTGCAGTGATTTTGGAGCCCAAAAAATAAAGTTGGGCACTGTTTCCACTCTTTCCCCATCTATTTCCCATGAAGTGATGGGACCAGATGCCATGATCTTCGTTTTCTGAATGTTGAGCTTTAAGCCAACTTTTTCACTCTCCACTTTCACTTTCATCAAGAGGCTTTTTAGTTCCTCTTCACTTTCTGCCATAAGGGTGGTGCCATCTGCATATGTGAGGTTATTGATATTTCTCCCGGCAATCTTGATTCCGGCTTGTGCTTCCTCCAGCCCAGCGTTTCTCATGATGTACTCTGCATAGAAGTTAAATAAGCAGGGTGACAATATACAGCCTTAATGTACTCCTTTTCCTATTTGGAACCAGTCTGTTGTTCCATGTCCAGTTCTAACTGCTGCTTCCTGACCAGCATATACGTTTCTCAAGAGGCAGGTCAGGTGGTCTGGTATTCCCATCTCTTTCAGAATTTTCCACAGTTTATTGTGATCCATACAGTCAAAGGCTTTGGCATAGTCAATAAAGCAGAAATAGATGTTTTTCTGGAACTCTCTTGCTTTTTCCATGATCCAGCGGATGTTGGCAATTTGATCTCTGGTTCCTCTGCCTTTTCTAAAACCAGCTTGAACATCTGGAAGTTCACAGTTCATGTATTGCTGAAGCCTGGCTTGGAAAATTTTGAGCATTCTTTTAGTAGTGTGTGAGATGACTGGAATTGTGCGGTAGTTTGAGCATTCTTTGGCATTGCCTTTCTTTGGGATTGGAATGAAAACGGACCTTTTCCAGTCCTGTGGCCACTGCTGAGTTTTCCAACTTTGCTGGCATATTGAGTGCAGTTCTTTCACAGCATCATCTTTCAGGATTTGAAATAACTCAACTGGAATTCCATCACCTCCACTAGCTTTGTTCGTAGTGATGCTTTCTAAGGCCCACTTGACTTCACATTCCAGGATGTCTGGCTCTAGGTGAGTGATCACACCATCGTGATTATCTGGGTCGTGAAGATCTTTTTTGTACGGTTCTCCTGTGTATTCTTGTCACCTCTTCTTAATATCTTCTGCTTCTGTTAGGTCCATACCATTATCTGTCCTTTATCGAGCCCATCTTTGCATGAAATGTTCCCTTGGTATCTCTAATTTTCTTGAAGAGATCTCTAGTCTTTCCCATGCTATTGTCTTCCTCTATTTCTTCGCCTTGATCACTGAGGAAGGCTTTCTTATCTCTTGCTATTCTTTGGAACTCTGCATTCAGATGCTTATATCTTTCCTTTTCTCCTTTGGTTTTCGCTTCTCTTCTTTTCACAGATATTTGTAAGGCCTCCCCAGACAGTCATTTTGCTTTTTTGCATTTCTTTTCCATGGGGATGGTCTTGATCCCTGTCTCCTGTACAATGTCATGAACCTCCATGACATTGTTCATCATGGTACCTGTCTATCAGATCTAGTCCCTTAAATCTATTTCTCACTTCCACTGTATAATCATAAGGGATTTGATTTAGGTCATACCTGAATGGTCTAGCGGTTTTCCCTACTTTCTTCAATTTCAGTCTGAGTTTGGCAATAAGGAGTTCATGATCTGAGCCACAGTCAGCTCCCGGTCTTGTTTTTGCTAACTGTATAGAGCTTCTCCATCTTTGGCTGCAAAGAATATAATCAATCTGATTTTGGTGTTGACCATCTGGTGATGTCCACGTGTAGAGTCTTCTCTTGTGTTGTCGGAAGAGGGTGTTTGCTATGACCAGTGTGTTCTCTTGGCAAAACTCTATTAGCCTTTGCCCTGCTTCATTCTGTACTCCAAGGCCAAATTTGCCTGTTACTCCAGGTGTTTCTTGACTTCCTACTTTTGCATTCCAGTCCCCTATAATGAAAAGGACATCTTTTGGCGTGTTAGTTCTAAAAGGTCTTGTAGGTCTTCATAGAACCAATCAGCTTCTTCAGCATTACTTAGCACACATGAAAATAATAATTTAAAAGCTGAAGTAGGATTGAGTAAAGGCAGTCTGAGAAGATGTACACCATTTTGTAAGATAAAATAATTAGGAGAAATGAGGCAAAAAGAAATAAAAAAGTTAGACAATAAAATGGACCCAGGGATGAGCTTAGGACAGAGGTATACAGGGACTTTTCATACTTGAGAGAGGTGGACCATATACTTGGCTCTAAGCTCTGCTCCAGGACCTCAAAGAAGAAACCATTATTGGTAATGATGCCCAAAGATCATAAACGCAAAAATGAACTAGTTGCTCAGGGGAAGTTAAACTATGTAAGGAATTCACATTAGTGCTAGATCAAGATGTGTAGGTGTGTGGGAAAGCTACTTTTTGGCACACCTTCAAGCTGATAGTCTTTAAATTTTCCACATTTATTTACAGAGGAGCTGCATGTATGACAGGTTTTTAAATAAGGGTTGCTGACAGGGTTCAGCTTCTCATCCAATATCCCAGGCAATTTGTCTCTGACTGTAGAATTCTGTGCCCCACCCAGCAGACAAAAGCTCTCTAGTTAAGTCCAGCCACGCTACTCAGAGGGGAGTTTATTGAGCATACTTTTACTTGATCACACCCCTTGAAATTCTTAACACCTCTGCAAGTGGCTTGACAAAAGTATTTCCTCTGACCATATATAGTACACCTCCCAAAAAGTTTTATCAGATGTTTTTCTATTTTGAAGTAGAGTTGATTTACAATGTTGCTGCCAATCTCTGGAGAAGGCAGTGGCACCCCACTCCAGTGCTATACAGCAAAGTGATTCAGTTAAAAACGTATAGCGATACATTCTTTTTACAGATTCTTTTCCGTTATGGTTTTTACAAATTCTTTTCCATTTATCACAGGATATTCAATATAGAGTGAAAGAGGAGAGTGAAAAAGTTGGCTTAAAGCTCAACATTCAGAAAACGAAGATCATGGCATCTGGTCCCATCACTTCATGGGAAATAGATGGGGAAACAGTGGAAACAGTGTCAGACTTTATTTCTTGGGGCTCCAAAATCACTGCAGATGGTGATTGCAGCCATGAAATTAAAAGACGCTTACTCCTTGGAAGGAAAGTTATGACCAACCTAGATAGTATATTCAAAAGCAGAGACATTACTTTGCCAACAAAGGTTCGTCTAGTCAAGGCTATGGTTTTTCCTGTGGTCATGTATGGATGTGAGAGTTGGACTGTGAAGAAGGCTGAGTGCCGAAGAATTGATGCTTTTGAACTGTGGTGTTGGAGAAGACTCTTGAGAGTCCCTTGGACTGCAAGGAGATCCAACCAGTCCATTCTAAAGGAGATCAGTCCTGGGTGTTCTTTGGAAGGACTGATGCTAAAGCTGAAACTCCAATACTTTGGCCACCTCATGTGAAGAGTTGACTCATTGGGAAAGACTCTGATGCTGGGAGGGATTGGGGGCAGGAGGAGAAGGGGACAGAGGATGAGATGGCTGGATGGCATCACCGACTCGATGGACGTGAGTCTGAGTGAACTCCGGGAGTTGGTGATGGACAGGGAGGCCTGGCGTGCTGCGATTCATGGGGTCGCAAAGAGTCGGACACAACTGAGTGACTGAACTGAACTGAACTGATTCAATATAGTTGCCTGTGCTATACATTAGGGCCTCGTTGTTTTATCCATTCTAAATGTAATAGTTTGCAACTACCAACCCCAAGGGCTTCCCTGGTGGCTCAGATGGTAAAGAATCTGTCTGCAATGCGGGAGACCTGGGTTCCATCCCTGGGCTGAGAAGATCTCTGGAGGCAAGGGGGCAAGGCAACCTACCCCAGTATTCTTGCCTGGAGAATCCTTATGGACAGAGGAACCTGGTGGGCTACAGTCCATGGGGTCACAAAGAGTCAGACATGACTGAGCAACTAAGCACCAACCCCAAACTCTCAGTCCACCCCTCTCCCTCCTCCCGCCCCACCCCACAGCAACCACAAGTCTGTGCTCTATGTCTGTGAGTTTGTTTTTGTTTGTAGATATGTGGTACCCCTATTTGATGAAATACTACTCCGCCATAAAAAAGAATGAAATAGTGCCATTTGCAGCAACATGTATGCAACTAGAGATTATCATACTAAGTGAAGTAAGTCAGAAAGAGAAAGACAAGTATCATACGAAGTCACTTATGTGGAATGTAAAATAAGACACATATTAACTAGATTTTTTTCTCTCATTGCATGTCCAGTGTGCCTAATGACACAGTCTGAGATGCTAGCAGAGCCCTAGATGGGCCTGCACTTATACCAACTCCAATTGAGAGCAGAGAGCAATGTCTCCTTTGGGTTCTCCTAGGAGATCAGAATGTGATGTAATACACAACGCTGTCAGTCATATCGACAGAGTAACAATAGATAGGATTGTTTCTTTCCATATTCTTCAAGATGGGACAAATCATCACAATAAAGTACAGTTTAATGAAAACTTTTCTACCAAAGTAGTAAAGAGGAAAGGGCTATCGCCAGGTGAGCAATTTTTAAATTGGGTAAATGAGAAACATGGCCGTTTCAGAAGAATTTCCTGAGGCAATGAAAAAGAAAAGGAAGGAAAACAAATGACTACCCAAAGACAGGAGTTTCATCATCATAATTTTGGCAGTTTATGCAAGTGGTACAAATATAAAAGTTTAATAGGCATATTGAATAAATGTCCTCCATATGGCTCAAGATAAAAAAAAAAATAGAAACCATATACAGGAAATGATATCATAAAGTATTCAGGTATTCAGCAAGATTTTTTAAAATTCTAATGTAAACTTAAAATGTAAATTGATTTAGCAACTGTTTACTGGTTTATCTTAAGAATATCAAAATTACAAATGGAAAATATTCTGTATTAAGCATCAGCATCACAGGATTGTTTCTTGGTAACACATTTCTCTTCCTAATGGTGTTTGGCTTGCATGACTATTGAAATTATCTGGCATGTATCAAAAATCCAAACCAAGAAGAGCTACCCTGAAATGACAAATAATCTGTAAAATCCACAGGATGATCATTGAAAGTTGATTCACTGCAGGGTGAATACTCAGCTTCCTGTTTCAGTGGATATGACACTGGAGAGTCCAGCCTTGAGCATGGTCTTGAGGCTGAATCTGGGGTCATGGACTGCTTCCCTGGTGGTTCAGTTAGTAAAGACTCTGCATGCAATGTGAGAGACCCAGGGTTCAATCCTGGGTCGGGAATGTCTCTGGAGAAGGGAATGGGAGCAACCCAGTCCAGTTTTCTTGCCTGGAGAATCCCATGGACAGAGGAGTCTGGCGGGCTAGAGTCCAAGGGGTTGCAAAGAGTTGGACATGACTGAGCTACTAAGTGTAAGCTACGCTTACACTTTCTTTTCACTGGGGTCATGGTGGCAGGGGAAGGGAGAGAAAAGAGCAAGAGGAAAGCAGAGAGCCTTGATTAATGATAATCCAGGGGAAGGATCAGCTATGAAATTTGAGGTACTAAAAGCAAAGTGAAAATGTGGGGCCCCTTGTTCAAAAAAAGGATTAGCACTATCAAGATGGTGACAACAGGGCACTGAACCGAGCTTGGGACCCCTCGTTGTGTGGGTCCTCATGCAGTTGTACAATTCGCATACCTAGGAAGCTGGCCCTGTCCTGGAGCGAGGCCTTAGGTCCATGGACAAGGTGGTTTCAGTAAAACGTAGAGCATTGTCACCTCATTAGACACTGACCAAATGAGCTCTTCCTTTGTCTTTCCTTCTCTCGACTCGAGAACTCAAGCCTTGAGAATGAAAGACTTGGTAGCTATCAAACCAAAGTCAGTGACCATTGACTAAATTTCCCTTGTATTAATATCACAAACACAAAAACAGGAAGGAAAGTAGAGGACAAATTAAGGGACAAATACTTATTGCTTTATGCTTCAATCCAGTCAAGTTCCTCAGTTCCTGCTTGAGAAGGAATTTACAGCTTTAAGTTTACAGCTCACAAGGAAAAGCTGAATTTCAGAATTCTGTGAATAATCCATTTTAACCAAAAAGATAATCTTGGGTTTTTCTAACTTCTAACTGATGTTCTTTATTAGGAGACAGGAAGGCAGAAAACTGGCTGGAGTTGAGATCTTAAGTCTTACGATAAAAATCAAGTTCATCTCCACCCATGGAAGCTTGATTCAATGAAAAGCCTTATGACACTCTCCAGAAACTCGAAAGACAAATGTCCTCAGAGTCCAAATTAGTCTCTCCTCACTTCCAAGAAACACCCCAAAACTAAAAAGCAAATCTGTGATCTTTTTCTTACTTTGTAAAGATGAATATTTACTCAGAGTTTGCATTTAAACCTAAAATATAACACACTTTGGGAAGTAACAAACACTGGCCCTGCGGAGGCAGAGCAGCCACGGGCACCAGGTCCACGGGGCACGTTGGTGAATAATGAGTCTTTGGCTTGTGTCACAAGCACTGAACCTCAAGGATCCAAGTGGAGTTTTAAAGCTGTTTTGCTTTTCAGTCATTTGGATCTTCTGCCCTGGCTTGTTTATTTGGATTACGTACTACCTTGTTTCTAAACCAAAACCAGACTGAGAAGGCAGCTTCAGAGTAACCAGCCGAGGTGAGCCTTAAGGCTACAGCCATCCTGGCTCCACATTTAAGCCGCCCTTGAAAGGAGGATGTGAACACAGGTTATTCCATGACAACTCGTCTCGATGTAAGTGGCTAAAAATGCTCCAAAGGAAATTACTGCCACGGCTGCGCCTTTAGAAGAAAAAAGAATGACCTTTGAAATGGACCATCAGGTTGAAATTTAAGCAAGTTGTAGCCTTCCTGGCTTTGCCGTGTGTCCATGCTTTTATGTGGGTGCCAACTCGAGACGGACATTCCACAGAGGGGCATTACTGGGAGTCCTGGCAGAATGGGGTAACAGGAGAACTAACAGGGTGGCTTTTCGGTGAGTGAACTTAGTCCAGCACAGAAATCGCATGCCAAGGTTTTTAGGGCACCTTTCTGTGGAACTTTTGGTTCACAGCATGTCTGTGAGGGGTTATCAGTTCAAAGGAGAAACTGAGGCTAGGGTTGCTGAAGATCATAAAATAATTCAGAAGCAATAGTAATAATCCTAGTGGTGGGGATTCCAAAATTGCGTCCTGGAGAACACTGATTGCTCAAGATGTTAATAAGATTTACATGAAAACAGGATTCTGGGGTCAAATAAGTCTAAGAGATGGAGTGTGTGTGTGTGTGCGCGTGTGTATGCACACTCTCAGTTGTTTCTGACCCTTTGTGACCCCATGGACTGTAGCCTGCCAGGCTCCTCTGTCCATGGAATTTTCCAGACAAAAATACTGGAGTTGGTTGTCATTTCACACACAGAGGATCTTCCTGACCCAGGGATCAAACCCGTGTCTCCTGCATCTCCTGCATTGGCAGGTGGGTTTTTTTCTTACCACTAGCGCCACCTGGGAAGCCCAAGAGATGGAGAGTTACAGAAAATTAGGGAGTTATCTTTATGATAGCACTGCTCAGAGATTGTACTAATGAGCCTTGTATACCTTCAAGAGGGGACTAATCTGTGGCAGTCCCCAAACTTATTTAATCAGAGATATTTCTGCCCTAAAGCATTTCCCAGGAATAAAATTCCATACAGCACACTTCAGATCAGATCAGATCAGTCGCTCAGTCCTGTCTGACTCTTTGCGACCCCATGAATCGCAGCATGCCAGGCCTCCCTGTCCATCACCAACTCCCAGAGTTCACTGAGACTCACGTCCATCGAGTCAGTGATGCCATCCAGCCATCTCATCCTCAGGGGGAGCAAAACCCTAGAATAGATTGAAGTCTCCGGAGGGGGTTTCTCTACCACACCCTTTTTTCCTTCAGAATTTTTAATGTTATCCTATCTCTTTGTAGGTAATCCAAGGAAAACTGAAACTTATAGCTCACAACACAAAGAACTTCCAATTTAAATTGTAAATCGGCTGGTTTTAGATAATTTGCTTATTTTCCCACGATGTATTCCAGAATGAATTGAGCATTCTGGCTTTACTCATTTAAAGCAGTATTAAAAGACACTTCCATTTCTGTAAGTACTTTTAAACTTTAAATTTAAGTTTGTAGTTCACAGAACTAGTTTTATCAACAGAAGGATAAATGAATCCCTATCGTGAATTAATTTTCTAGATGTTTAAGTCCCACCAACATTCAGGAAGCCCATGTGAATTACCTAGCTAAAGCATGTGTCTCTACATCAGTTGCCTTGCTACTGTGCTTACAGTGATTCATCAATTTTTAATCGCCACACCGCTTCTTAAAAATTAGTCAACTTTAAATCAGAGGTGGAGGGGTGGACAGAGAACAAAAGGCGACCATCTAAAGACTAATAGACTGGGAACAAAAGGCTCCAGCCCTGTCACTCTCTAGGTACCCATTCTCACCCAAGATCCCCAATATGGCACATTTTAAGCTAGATGTTGACCTCCTTATGCCCCTCTCTGGGCCCTGCCTTTATTCCTAAGAGTTGGCTCTCAAGCCCAAAGTGCTCTGAATGCATCAAGCACTCTAATAAAGAGATGGAGCAGCTAGCATTCCCTTCACTTTTCTTCTAAATCACTGTTGTTCTTGGGTGCTCATGCCCTTAAACATGGGGCTCTTCTAACAGCAATTAATCATTCCTGGGAACAAGACAGGATCCTAGGTTAGTGATAGGGCTTTTCCAGGATAATAAAGAAAAATTTTTAATTTCCGCCTTTCTAGTTCTTTATATGTGAAAGTGTTAGTCACTCAGTCATGTTTGACTCTGCAACCCCGTGGACTGTAGCCTGTCCATGTGGCCACGTGGCACAGCAGTCCTCCTGGGTTCCCTTAGCCTGCTGTTCTCCACCTGGGTGCCCCTTCCCAATAAAGCCTCTTGCTTTGTCTGCATATGTTCTGCTGTTCTCCACCTGGGTGTCTCTTCCCAATAAAGCCTCTTGCTTTGTCTGCATATGTGTCTCCTTGGACAATTCATTTCCAAGTTTTAGACAAAAGCCCACTCTCAGGTCCTGGAAGGGGTCCGCCTTCCTGCAACAATATAAGGTAATATTCATAGATTCCAAGAATCACAATGTGAATATATCTTTGCAGCCACCATTCAACCCATTACAGATATCATCATTAAGGACCACAGACTATGCTGAGAATTATGGTTACCCAGAGCTACAGGCAGGAAATGCTGTCCCCAGGAAGCTACAGCCTATCAACAGAAACAGAGCTCATAAGAAGAAGTCAACCACAGGAAACATGAAATGGTACAGCTGATGCGAAAACAGGTTGGCAGTTTCTTTAAAAGTTAGACACAGACTTATATGATGAGGCAATTCCACTCTTACGTATATACCCAAGGGAAATGGAAACTATGCTTATACAAAGACTTACACATGAATGTTCACAGCAGGGTTATTCATAACGGCCCCCAAATGGAAGCAGCCCAAATGTCCATCAACTGGCAAGTGATTAAACACAATGAACACCAGCCACTCAGCAATAAAAAGGAATGAAAAATTGATACATGCTACAACATGGAAGAACTTCACACTAACTGAAAAGAAGTCAAACACAAAAGACCACACTTTGCACAATTCCATTCATATGAAATGTCCAGAAAAGGCAAATCTATAAGAAGTCATATTACTAGTTGGTTCTGGGCCTGGAGGGTGGGAAACAGGGATTGACTGCCAATGGACATGAAGGATCTTATTGAGGGAACAGAGCTACTGTAAAACTGGATTTGGGGGATGGTTGCAAAATTCAGTAAACTTACCCCCCAAAAAAGATCATTGAATTATATAGTTAAGATGGGTAACTTTCATGGTATACAAATTACACTTCAATGAAATTATTTTTTGAAGTGAATATAGCACAAGGCCACATATGCTAAAGGTGAAGTGAGTGATGTAAAGGTTGACAAAAGAATATGAGTGTGGAGTATGCGTGTGTCAATGCTGTGTGTGTAATCTGGGTTGGCAGACAAGCACAGCTGAGGAGAAGACCCACTCAGAGGCGCAATGGGAAAGGTCAGGTTCAGATTTGGCCCCATAGTCCATGGGGTCATTCTTTCCTCTGCTCTTTTCTTGATCTCCTGCATATCCACCCTTGGCCAGTTTCCTGGAGACCAGAAGTCTTGTGGCCCAGTGGACTTACTGAGCTTAGCTTGGCCCAAAGGTGAGTGTCAGCAAAGCAAGTCACCCATCTCTACTTCCACATATATAGCTCTCCTTCAGGCCAGCTGGAGCCTCCTCCATCAGGTAGAGAGGGGTTCTGGGGGTCAAGACATATTTAGCCTGCAGTGGTCTAGCCCAGGCCTTCCATAGCTGAATGATAATACTTTCCCATGTCCCCTTGGATCAATTCCATGTTATTTCCTATGGGTTTTTGCACAAGATGGACAGAAAGCTCTGGGCTGGTTGTTTAACTCTGACATAGTATTATTGAAAACATTTCTTAAAATGATGACTTTCCATGTATTTAGGGATCAACCAGGCCACCTAACCTGCTGCTGCTGCTGCTGCTAAGTCACCTCAGTCTTGTCCGACTCTGTGTGACCCCATAGACGGCAGCCCACCAGGCTGCCCCATCCCTGGGATTCTCCAGGCAAGAACACTGGAGTGGGTTGCCATTTCCTTCTCCAGTGCATGAAAGTGAAAAGTGAAAAGTGAAGTCGCTTAGTCGTGTCCAACTCTTAGCGGCCCCATGGACTGCAGCCTACCAGGCTCCTCTGTCCATGGGATTTTCCAGGCAAGAGTACTGGAGTGGGGTGCCATTGCCTTCTCCTAACCTAACCTGGGCTTAGTGATTACACACCAGAGGTACACATCAATGACAAAAACTTGTTCGCAATAAATAAAAGTGAATGAATCCTATTTTTGAGAGTTTGAAATCTTCTAACTTAAAAGGAAACAGAGTGGAAATGGGAGTAATATTCTCTTTTCTCTCAAACATCTCAGGTCTTAGGGTCTTTTATAAAGCAGACTAAAAATAGATGCTCATTAGATTGATTTGTTCAAAAGGAACAATAATGACATTCCCTTTTTCTAAAATTCCAGACCTGTATAACCATCAGCCAACTCCCCTTTGGATATCCAACAGAAAAAAAAATATTCATTAAAAAAAATAGGTTCCTTCAGGAGACAATCCCTCTGAGAGAGGGCTGTACCTTGCTCCAGCCGGTACTCTGACATGTAGGTGATTTCTTAAATCATTCTAGATATAGTGACAAAAATGCCATTGATATTTTCCTTTCTGCTAACATAACAAGAAAATGGCTCTGGAGATTAACTCTAGAAATTTTTCTTTCATACAATTATTAGTGATTTTTTTTTAATCTCTGAAAGACCTAGGGTCAATTTTAGAAGTTAGCTATGCACTGTCAAATTGCCCACTGTTCGCCTTGGGTCTCCACTCCAGTGTTCTTGCCTGGAGAATCCCAGGGACAGGGGAGCCTGGTGGGCTGCCGTCTATGGGGTCACACAGAGTCGGACACGACTGAAGTGACTTAGCAGCAGCAGCAGCAGCCTTGGGTCTCAAGTCACATGTTATAAAGATGTGAAGAAATACAGTCTGTAATATATTTAAGGCAGGAGGAGAAGGGGATGACAGAGGATGAGATGGTTGGATGGCATCACCAACTGAATGGACATGAGTTTAGGTGAACTCCAGGAGTTGGTGACGGGGAGGCCTGACATGCTGCAGTCCATGGGGTCACAAAGAGTCAGACACGACTGAGCGACTGAACTGAACTGAATATATTGTCAACTGCTAGTGCATGCATGCTCAGTCAGTAAGTCCTGTCCAGCTCTTTGTGACCCCATAGACTGTAGTCTGACAGACTCCCCTGTCCATGGAATTCTCCAGGCAAGAATATTGGAGTGGGCTGCCGATTCCTACTCTAGGGGATCTTTCTGACCTAGGGATCTAACCTGTGTCTCCTGCATTGGCAGGCAGATTCTTTACCACTGGGAAACCTGGGAAGCCCTCTATTGCTATTAAAAACATAAATTAATACAACCAAACTGGAAAAGTTTCACATTATCTTGAAAAGTTGAACCTCCACATCCTCGATGACCCAGAAATTCGTCTCCTAAGTATATACCCTACAGAGAGTTTGCATATAATGGCTCAGAAATCACAAACAAAATGTTTACACCAGTGTCATTTATCATACCAAAGAGTTAGAAACAACCCTACTTCCCATTGATAAGACACTGGATTAATAAATGGTGGTATATATACATAAGAGAATAGTATAAAGCAGTAAAAATAAATGAGTTGCAGTTGTAGAAATCAAACATTTTAGAAATACAATGTTGAAGTGCAGTACGACTCCATCTTCAAAATAGGCAAAACTAAACAATATACCATTTGGGACACATTAAAAAAGCAATGTTTCTCTGTAAAGATGCTGAGAAAGGGGACTGGGAGGCACTCATGGGGATTTCAAAAGAATTGATGATGTCCTACTTCTTAAACTGGGCGGTGGGTTTAAGAGTATTTTTTTTCCCTAAATATATTCACTTGGTGTGTACAAATTATCCCTAACAAAAATGAAAATAAATCTTAATATTTGCTACAATCTATCAATAAGGAATGTGATCAGGTGATCAATAACTAATAAGCTAAATTTTAAATCTTCAAATTTACTAGTAGTCAGATAATTGTGAAAGTTTTTAACGTAAAATTTTAAAATGAGTAGCATTCTTCAGCATTCAGATTAACAAAGGTTAACTTTTGCATGTATTAATGTAATGAGATGAACATTTATGCTGCTAAAAGCATAAATCAGAACTTTTCTAAAAATCTATTTAATGATATATATCATAAAGCCTTAAAATTTTTTCCTTTGACTCAGTAACCCCATGAAATCTCAGAATCACAAGAGATTCAGTCAAAGATTTAGACCCTATATAGCACTGTTCACAAGTAGCTAAAAATGCAAAAACATTTATACATTCATGCAACAAATATTTAATGAGCAACTAACTACCTGCGAAGCAGTGTTTGGAACACCTGCAATATATTGGTGAACAAAATAGACAAATACTCCACCCTCATGGAATTTACATTACTGTGGGAGAATAAGATAATAAATGGTAAATTTAATAAATAAAGTATAATCCTATGTGAGAAAATAATAGATACTGAAGAAAAATAAAAAAGACAAAAGAGAGCAAGAGTGATCAGGCGTGGCTAGAGGCAAGAAAAAAAGGAACAGTTTGCTTCCTGAGAATGCCTGAGCAAAAATTCTAAGGAGGTGAGAAATCTGGGTCGTGGGTCCTTGAGCATTCCAGGCAGAGAGAATAGCTAGTGCGAAGGCTCAGGAGCACAGCCTGTCTGGCAATTAGAAAGACAGCAGGGAGTCCAGTGTGTTTGGTGTGGCTGGGCAAGGAGAGGAATCGAAGCCAGAGAGGTAAGGGTTGGGGGCAATGGTGAAGGGCCTCAAAGACCATCATAAGGATGTAAGCTCTTAAGGGGTTCAGGATGAGCAACACGTGTACACCCGTGGCGGATTCATGTCGATGTGTGGCTGAACCAATACAATGCTGCTGCTGCTAAGTCGCTTCAGTCGTGTCCGACTCTGTGCAACCCCATAGACGGCAGCCCACCAGGCTCCCCCATCCCTGGGATTCTCCAGGCAAGAGTACTGGAGTAGGTTGCCATTTCCTTCTCCAAACCAATACAATATTGTAAAGTCATTAGCCTCCAATTAAAATACATAAATTTAAATTAAAAAATAATAAAAATTTAAAAAAAAATTGTGTGTTTTTTTTTTTTAAACTTTGGCCATGCAACACAGCTTGTAGGATCTCAGTTGTCAGACTAGGGATTGAATCTTGGCCATGGCAGTGAAAGCATTAAATCCTAACCACTAGACCACTAGGGAACTCAAAACATAAGTTTTTACTCTTAGCAAAATGGGGAACCATATTTGGCACAGACAGATATGATTTGACTTATGTTTTTAAAAGTTTGAACAATGTTCAAACAACAGAGAAATGACTAAATAAATTACAGCAAATCTTTGCTTGTTCAGAGAAGGAGCTCAGAAAATATTTGGAGAACAAATATATCTATAATGAAACATTATACAACCATTCAGCGACATGGAAAAATTCTTATCATGCATATTAAATGAGAAAATATGGTTAAAAATCATATGTAAGTTGTGACTCCAATTTTGAATAGATAGGTAGGTATGTAGATGATAGATGTATAATAGAGAAACAGATTTCAAAAAAAAAAAAACCACAGGGAGATATCAAATACAAAAGGGTTTTAAGTAAGTAGTAAAGTTACAGATGTTTTTATAGTATTTGTTGCATTTGGGGATATTTATGGATTTTTAAAATAATAATAATAATGTATTAGTTTTATAATCATAATAAAAAATATATTTAAAAAACCTACCATAACCACATGGTATTCCTTGTAACTTCTATGGTGAATGTCAGGAAACATGTCCATCAATCAAGTTAATTCCTAAACAAGTTCGACAGATGGAAGAGAATGCAATAGGATGGTTCTCAGAGAGTCTGACATAAGACATTCCAAGTAAGCCTGATACTTCTGGGTTTATTGTTACTGCCATTGTTTTGTTTTTATGAAAGCAGCTTCTTCCTCTAGTTATAAATGTAATTCAGGCTAAGTATGAAACTCTTATAGTTCACTTGTGGTACTAAGCCTGAGACTCCAATGGTTTTAATCTGGGTTGTTAGTCTACAAGTGGGATCATCTCATAATCTTTTTTTTCCAAATAGCCAGGATTCTTATAGGTGGGGTTAATTGAAACAGAAAGCAGCAAGCTTTTATATGAAATTCCCTCTTTGGAATATATAGGCAATTCTCTTCCTATGGAGCTTCAGTTCAGTTCAGTTCAGTTCAGTCACTCAGTAGTGTCCGACTCTTTGCGACCCCATGAATCACAGCACGCCAGGCCTCCCTGTCCATCACCAACTCCCGAAGTTCACTCAAACTCACGTCCATTGAGTCAGTGATGCCATCCAGTCATCTCATCCTCTGTCGTCCCCTTCTCCTCCTGCCCCCAATCCCTCCCAGCATCAGGGTCTTTTCCAATGAGTCAACTCTTTGCATGAGGTGGCCAAAGTACTGGAGTTTCAGCGTTAGCATCATTCCCTCCAAAGAACACCCAAGGCTGATCTCCTTCAGAATGGACTGATTGGATCTCCTTGCAGTCCAAGGGACTCTCAAGAGTCTTCTCCAACACCACAGTTCAAACGCATCAATTCTTCAGCGCTCAGCTTTCTTCACAGTCCAACTCTCACATCCATACATGACCACTGGAAAAACCATAGCCTTGACTAGACGGACCTTTGTTGGCAAAGTAATGTCTCTGCTTTTGAATATGCTATCTAGGTTGGTCATAATTTTTCTTCCAAGGAGTAAGCATCTTTTAATTTCATGGCTGCAGTCACCTATGGAGCTTAGAGGTGAGTTTTTATGATCATATTACCAATGGAGATCCAGGAATTTCAAATCCTTCCCTAACCACCACCTTCTTCAGAGCAGAATTTTCATACTAACAGGGAATAAATAGTAAAAAATTAATAACTGGAACAAAATCTATGCAAGTCCCAATACTCCAAAATAAGGTTTGTTTGGATGTGAAAATTTATATAGGACTTCTTGTTTACTTTCTCCACTCCCTCCAAAATCTAAATAATGTTCAAGTGAGATTTCCACAGGAAAGTAACTGAGACAAAGATAGAGACATAGAGAATGAATGGGAGAGAGAAACAAAGACAGGGATAATAAATGTTTCAAAGCAACTATTGTTGAGTTTACACACCCCACTGTTTGTACAAAAAAGATGCATTAATCAGGGTATTACTAGTTGCTGTAACAAATAAACCGACAAATCCGGAAACCTGTACAAGTTAATTGGTGGTGGGTACCCACCTAGTGGATGGCAATTTTCCTCCACACAGTGACTCAGGGACCCAGGCTCCTTCCATCTTCTAGCTTAGACTCTAGACTTTGATTATTTTTCTATTATTGTCCATAAATGGTAATTTATATTAATTTTGATTAGTCTTTTAGATAATAAGGGAGAGGAGGTTTAGCCCATGGGCTAGTCTCTTCACTAAGGAGAGGAGGCAACATGTTAGAACAGAAAAGACACAGGATAAGAAGCAAAATAATATTAATCTCTAATGTTTCCTGACTGTTGATTCCATGCCAAGCTCTGTTTCATGCTTTGCCTTCATTAGTTCATCCAGCCCTAATAACAGCCTGTAAAATTCCTGAATACAGGCAGTGGCTACAGAACCCATGCTCTTAACCAGTACAAGTTATCCTTTTACTATGTGGGTTTGAATTCAGAGTCGACTTTTTAAAATCTACACATACTTGCATAAGTTCCTTAATTTCTCAGAGCCTGTCTACCAATCTATAAAATTGGGTGTTGTTGGGATTAAATAATGTGAAGTCAGTAATATTGAAGAGGAAGAGTTAAAATTTTACATAACCTCCTTCTCCTTCTGCCTCTGTAACTCAGCTTGCCCCTTGCAAAGTCTAGATCACGTAGGCCACGTAGTCTCAGAAAGTGGGGACTTGCAATATTAGGAACTGGAGTTTATCTCACTCACCCTTGTCCTGCCCTTTGCAATCACCCGGCCCCTGCAAACTTGCTTAATCGTGCCTGTCCGTGTAAAGGTCAGGCATCCCTGTCCATCTTGATTGCTCTTCCCGCGCATGTGAAACCCCTTAGTTCAAACCAGCCTATTAACAGCTAGTGTTGTCCACTATAATCTGTCTATAAAAACTCTGTAATCCCTTTATTCGGGGCTCAGAGCTTGGAATGGTAACTCCTCTGGGCCTGCCGGCGTAGTAAACCTGAGTTCTCCAACTCTCTGAGTGTGGTGCTTGGTTTCTCGAGTACTGGTTCCTGCAACAATATCATAGCTCAGAAAATATAACTTATTTATTCAGCTAATATTTTTTCCCAAGTTCTATGGGCAAAGTGCTGTGCTAAGCACTGGAGTTGTAAGTGATAAATAAGCCTAATAAAATTCATGCCCTCAAGAAGGCTAAAGTCTAGTAGAAAATGTAGCCATTAAATAAACAATTGTATGACTAATTGACTATAATCAGGTAAGCTCTTATAACAAGTTTAGGGTGATGGACCCAGTGTAACCTTATTCAGGGGAGAGATGATGCATAGCAATGGTTAATTGAAGTCCAAAAAAATGATTAGGAATTCAATTTTTAGTTACGTGTAGGCTTAAAGGACGGAGAAGGCAATGGCACCCCACTCCAGTACTCTTGCCTGGAAAATCCCATGGACAGAGGAGCCTGGTGGGCTGCAGTCCATGGGGTCGCTAAGAGTCGGACACGACTGAGCGACTTCCCTTTCACTTTTCACTTTCATGCATTGGAGAAGAAAATGGCAACCCACTCCAGTGTTCTTCCTGGAGAATCCCAGGGACGGGGGAGCCTCGTGGGCTGCCGTCTATGGGGTCGCACAGAGTCGGACACGACTGAAGCAACTTAGCCGCAGCAGCAGCACCAGGCTTAAAGGAAAAGGAACTAATAAGCATTAACAAGGTCACTACTAATCATTCTACCTGCATTTTTTTCATGCAGGTATTACTTCCATGCAGTTATTATTCATTGTGAGATCTCTTACTACATATTTCTGCATCTTTTAAAACCAGTATTGATATTACTGATTATTACAAATGTAGGGAGGGTTACAGCCATCCCAGATGGCTCAGTGGTAATCAGCCTGCCAAGCAGGAGACATGGGTTTGATCCCTTCCTGATCAAGGGGGAAGATCCCCTGGAGAAGGAAATGGCAACCCACTCCAGTACTCCTGCCTGGGAAATCCCATGACAGAGGAGCCTGACCGGCTATAGTCCTTGAGGTCACAAAAGAGACATACAACTTAGCGACTAAACAACAATAACAGGGAGAGTTAGAGAAGACAGTGTGATCCTCTGGCTTACTAGCACAAGCCTTCAGGAGAACTTTGGCATAAAGATCTCTGGAAGAAATGTTGATAATGGCATTGCTACTCATATTTTTTCTTAGGACTCCAGATTAAGCATCTCAAATGGGAAAAATGACCCAAAAGCTGGCTCCAAACTTCTGGGGAGTGCCTTCAGGTGGGAAGGGTTTTTCTGAGATAGAACAAGATCGAGAAGCAGGGAAAAGTAAGGTGTGTGGGAAGGCAGTGCCATTGGAATGCCGCCGAGGCCAACCCCTGGGTACTTGGGAACAGAACCCCACCCCATTCTCACCCCACCCTCTGTCTGCCCAGACACTGCCTACAGATTCTGTGGTATGACCAGGATCCCTCTGGGACAAGGAAGGATGGCCAGCTGGGTTCCAGTGACTCTCTTGATTAAGAGCTACACATTAAAGGCAGCGTCTTCCTCTGCTCTCACTGAAATTGTTACTCACTTCTTCAATCTTTCTCTGCCTGGATGGATTGATCAGGATTATTTGAAATCATAGTAAGACTTACATGGTAAACAATTTTCTGAAAAGTATGATAAAAAGAATCAGATATTTCTCCTTACTGGTCAGAAAAGATATCTGTTTCTCAGTTATAAGTCAAAATATATGGGTGAAGTATTGTTGTAGCCACGTGTTCCAGGAAACAAACTCACTCAGAAGGACAATGCAGATAGTGGAGTGCAGTTTATTATACCGTGGGCCCAAGGTAGAGTCTCCTCTTAGCCAAGGACCCTGACCAGTTTTTGTGAAAACCTTATATTCCCTAAGTGTACATGCTCAAACCCACCTCCCCAAATTCTCTGAAACTAGTCTGAACAACGGAAAAGAAAGATACAATCAAAGTTAACCTGTGATTCGTACGCCTTAAGCCTAGGTAGTTAACTGTGGACAATTATCAATAGGCCTGTGGTCATACCCCAGTAAGCATAATAGAATTTATTATTCTATTCAGTTACACAGATAATTAGGGTATTCTTTTAGGCAACGGAGAGTCTAGGTATGAGCCCTGGGGCTCTTCCATCCTGGGGGTTTGGTTTTCCAGTTGGTATGTCATTTCCATAGATACTGGGCATATAGCTCAAAGTCCACAGTCCGGCCCAAGATGGAGTCCTGCTTTCAAGATGGAGCCTGTTCTGTTTCCTCCTTCAGTATCTAAATTGAATATAATATGCTGTTAAAACAATTACGCTGAACACATTTTTTAATTTTTTGTGGGGGAGGGGCCCAAAATTTAGGAGAAAGCTCTCCTTCTCCCAAATTCCCTTCCCCTTCATTTCTGTTTCCTTCCTTTCCTGAAGAATTTGATCCTAAAGCCATTAAGTGGGGCAGACCAAGGCGGGCTTCTGATCTCAAGGTGTCTCAGCCTGCAATGGCTTGGAGCAGGGCTTGGGTTCCCAGCCAGAGACTGGGTCTGGGTTGCAGTGGTGAAAGCACCAAATCCTAGCCACTGGACCAATGGTCAGTGACAAGGGCCCTGGCCCTTCGACTTTGCAGAAAAGAATTTCCACAAAAATGGAAAGTAGAGAAGCAAGCAAAGTATTTATTAGGAGGAAAAAGAGTACAGTATGTGTGACGGACAGACACACAAGTGGACTCAGAGGGAGAGTCCCTGAGTTACTGAGTCATGCCCTCATGGCAGTTTGAATTACTTTTATGGGGCATTTCTTCCAGCTTTCCTTTGGCCAATCATTTTGATTTGTCTGGTTCACAGCCCATATTTGGTATATCTCTGGATCCTCCCATGCGTGTCCAAGCCTCTCATAGCCAAGATGGATCCAACCAAAAAGGCATCTGGGTAGAACATCTCTTGACATGACTCCTCTTTGGCCTCCAGGGAGCCTTTTCTGTGCATGTGTGGTCGGGGCAGTCTCCTGACTCTGAGAAAAGAAACATGTAGTCCAGGCAGGGCCCAGCCTCCTCTCTTAATTGCCCTGCTATTCTTATTTTGGAGTTTTGGTCAACAGAGAATGAATCTCCAACTGCTTTACCCTGGGGAGCCCGTCTGTCTCCTGCCTCACTTCCACACTGGCAGTGGGAGAGAGATGGGAGCTGCAGAGCCCGGAGCAGAGGGTCAGTGTCCAGGTGGGATGAGAATGCGCCACACGTGGATGCAGCTACATCAGGGTGTCATAGCTCAGATGGGGTGAGGAGGATCCCCACATGCAGGGCAGTCCAGCACAGAATGTGAAACGGAGGGGCGGGCAGCACAGGGCGCCGGAGATGGAGTAGCAGAAGGGGGCATCCCATGTGAGGTGGTTTAGTGTAGATGTCAGAGCCCAAGAAGGGTGAGGAAGGGCCACATGGAGAGGTGACCCAGCAAAGGGTGTAGGGTTCCTCGCAGGGTGTGATGGTTCAGAGGGGTACCCTACAGAGGAGGAGATGGAATAGAAGGGAGATCAGTCATCTTCAAGAAGGTAGATCAAATAAGCAAATACGTTAAAGCTCAGGAGTCAAGTCTCTCACTGTTGGAGAGGGAAACTAGATATGAACCTTGTGATGCTGGTGTTGGGCTAGAACTAGGGACATGAACATGATGAATGGAATACTTCCTGCCTTGTCAGTCAGCAAAGGGTGTCACAGTCATCTGCGACTGCAGCCACCACCGAAGGGAATACAGGAAGAAAATAAAGAATAAGTGCCATCAGACTGCAGCCACACCCTAAGGTAAGCCCTGAGGAAACTCAGGATGTGAAAACACAGGAGACTGGCCCCACATAGCTGAGGGAATATCAAATGAATGATTTCAGTGAGCCCAGACTCTTGCATCTTCCCATACATAGAGAAGCACTAAATTCCTTAACTTGAGATATCTGGTTTTATTTAGTTCAGACTAATGTGCCCTTTGTTGCAAAATTCCTTTACATCCTAGCTTCCCCCTCCCTGCCCCACCTCTTCAGACCAGTTCTCTCAGGGTGACTTGAGATGCTGCCTCCTGGGCTTGAAGTCCTTAGAGTTCCTGCCGAATAAAACAAAACTCTCAACTTTTAGGTTTTGAATATGTTTTTTAGTTGACAGATGTGAACTCATAGTTTTCCACATACAAAGTCATAGAAGGGTCTTCCTAGGTGGTGCTAGTAGTAAAGAATCCACTTGCCAATGCAGGAGACGCAAGAGACACAGGTTCGATCCCTGGGTCAGGAAGATCCCCTGGAGGAGGAAATGGCAACCCACTCCAGTATCCTTGCCTGGAAAACCCCATGGAGATAAGAGCCTGGCGGGCTACAGTCCATAGGGTGGCAATGAGTTGGACATGACTAAAGTGACTTAGCACTAGCACAAAGTCAGATAAAGATGTGTGTGTGTGTCTCTGTGTGTGTGTGTCTCTGTGTGTGTGTGTGTTGTTCTTGTTCCTGGGAGAAAAGGCATGTTCCCCACTGGAGCAGGGGAAACACAAGATGTGCCTAGAAGAAATGAAAGTTACACCAGAAAACGAAAGTACTCAAAGAATGATTAACACATGTCAAACGGACATAGAAGTCAGCTTGGAGGCCCACTGATCAAATTGAGGGACCTCAAAATTAAAGCTTTTAAAGGAACAATGATAGCAATGCCCACTAAGTAAAGAGGATAGAAAGGATGAGTCCACACAGACTTAATTCATAAATGAGTAAATTGAAAGTTTGATGATGAATGGGATAGTTTCAATGGAGTAGTTTCACACAGTCTCAAATTATCTCCCCCCAAAATACTTATAAGCAACCATATGGTGGAGAAACCAGGCATACACAACCCTAATCCAGTAATCAAAGTGAATATTAGCAATCATGGGACAAATTCAAGTCTTTGCACCTCTGATCGGCTGCAATGAGAGGAACACAGCCTCACTTCTGCAATTTCACTGCTCAAAATGGTAACCCGAATCTAATGATGAGAAAATAGCAGAGATACCGAAATAGATGGACAGTTTACTAAATCACTGGCCTGTTTCTTTTAAAGTATGAAAGTCAAGAAAGTCAAGGAAAGACTGAAGAACTGCAGCTAAATGAAGGAAACCAAAGAGGTATAATAACCAAATGCAATGCATGGTTCTGAATTGGATCTTTTCTCACACAATAAAGGGCGTTATGGAGACAGCCGGTGAAACTATAGTGGAGGCTACAGTTTAGGTGGCAATGATGTATCTGCTAATACCCTGACCTAATACCAACCTAATGGTTGTACTGGGGCTAGATTGTTTGCATGCAATACCCACTGAAGTATTTAGGGATGAGGAGCATCCAATTCACATCTTACTCTCAGATAGTTCAGAAAAAAAATGCTTTTATACCATAGTTTCACCTTTCTTTTTCTTTTTGCAATTTAAAAAAATTTTATTGTTAAAATTTACATACAATAAAACATACCAATTTAAGATATATATCAAGAACTTCTGACAAATATATACACCCATAGTATCACCATGACAATCACGATATGAAACATCTTGTTCATCATAGAAAGGTCCTTGTGCCCATCGCCTTTGATCCCTAATCCCACCTTTGGCACAAGACAACCACTGTTCTGGTTGTCTCATAATGCAGATTTGTCTTTTCTAGAATTCGTGTCTAAATGAAAACACACAACATGTACTTTTAGGGGTCTGACTTCTTTCCATTGGCATGGTCCTTTTGGGACTCATTCCTCTTATCTCCTTCCTTTTTTATTCCTAAGTAATTCTTCATTGGATGAATATGCCACCATTTACTCATTTATTAACCTTCTGATAGATGTTTGGTTTATTTTCATTTTTTAATGTTTTCATACCATAGTTTCAACTTTTCTGTAAGTTTGTGGTTGTTTCAACGAGATTCTAAGCAACTTTGTGTGTGTGTGCCAGGACAATATGTCCCATGTTGACAACGCAATGCCTGACAGCAAGGCTGACCTGGAAACATCAGGTGTCGGCTGCTCTAACCACTATGGGTAACACAGAACTTCCCAGGCCAGTTCTCTTGGCTTTTCCGAGAACAGCTGGGTCTTTATACTTGAAGTTTGTTTTTTTCTCCACCATGGAGCCCTTGTCCTGAAAGACTTCCATATATAATCAGCATGGTTTCTCCAGGCTTGAAAATCCATCCTCTGCTTAAGAGAACTTAGAACACAAAAAGGCCAGGCACATGTCTATTGAGTTTCCTTATCAAAGTAGTGCTATGAGGTTGTCATCCTCTGACTTCTATAAACTGTATGGATGTAGCAGTTCTCTGGGTCAGAACCAACACTTTGAAGGATGGCAAATGGTTGCTGCTGGGATACCAGAGGAAAGACATTCTCTCCTTTTGGTTTCATTGAAAAAGTATTTATTTAAGTATTTATTATAAGCCAGACATTGTACTTAAAGCAGGGGGTAGAATGTGAATAGCATCACAGTCCCTCGCCTCAAGAAGAGTGCAACTTGGGCACTTCTTAAAGAAAACCTTTTAAATTAAACTGTAACATATACACATGAAAGCACACGAATCATGGTGTACTGAACCAAACACATGTGTGTAACCAGAACCCAAATCAAGCAAGAGAACATTACCAGCACTCAGGAGCTTCACTGCTCTTTCCAATCATGGCCACTCCTTCCCTGGCCCCCAGCCAAGGTTAACCACTCTCCTGACCTTTAACAAAGCCAAGTTTTACAGAAAGAAGTTCACTTTTGAAGGAGATTTAAGAGAGGAAAACTAAGTACTGGTTTTTTCCAAACAGAGTTGCTCCTCTAGGGGAATAACACTGACATTATACTCCCTGTGCTTTACCAGATTCTAATTCTCTGAAGCACTATGAGTTGCTGATTAATGGGTGGCGATTTGAGCTTTGCCTCCTGTGCACTTGGACAAGAATGCCCATATGGAAGAGCTTGAGCAGGGCTGCTGAACACAGCTGCCAATAGGAGGCCCCTGCTGAGTTCTGGCCTGGCCCCTATGGTCAGCCCAGATAGACCATGGCGGGATGCTGTGTCCGTCTCACACAGAGGTCTAGTGGAAACCCTCAGTGTGTGAGTTGTTTGGGCTGGGAAAGTGAATGTAGAAGCAGAGCGAGCTTTATCCATGGGTGCAATGGCAATTGAGGGGCTTGCATGAGTCTTAGGAGCCCCCAAAGAGCCAACTCATTGAAAAAGTCCCTGATGTTGGGCAAGATTGAGGGCAGGAGAAGAAGGGGATGACAGAGGATGAGACAGTTGGATGGCATCTTCTCTCAACGGACGTGAGTTTGAACAAACTGGGAGATAGTGAAGGACAGGGAAGTCTGGCCTGCTATAGTCTATGGGGTTGCCAAGAGTCAGACATGACTTAGTGACTGAACAACAACAAGGCTAGTTAAAGCATCTCTAGTTCTTTTTATAAATTTTGACCCATTGGAGAGCTGCTGGACTCAGCACTGTGGAGCTCCCCTCATCCTGATGGGTCCCCAGAGACCACGTCCATTCCTTAGGGTGGGGTGGGAGCTCCTTCCCTCACCATCCCTCCCTCATATCCTCCTTATTTTCCTCTCATTTTAACCAGAAATTCCTTTTCACTTTTCTCTTCCTTTCCTTCCTTTCTCTTTCTTTCACTCTATACTATTTTTAAGGGTTCTACTTGGACTTCATCATTTGCAATTGCTAAGAACAGAAAGGAAGGAAGCCTGGCTCCCAGAAGAAAGACAGGGAAGAGAAGCACACGCCTATGGATGGCAATGTATGTCACATGTCTTTAGCAAATAAAAACTAGAGACATACACTGCCCATTGAAGGGAAAGAAAAATTTCCCCTTTGCCCTCTTTGGGTCTCCAGTTGGGTCTAATTAAATAATTAGAATTACAAAAGATTAACAGAGAAAAAGCACACAAGTTGCATTTTTTTTTTAACTTGTACATTGGAGCCCTCACAAGAGACATGAAGATCCAAAGAAACAGCCAAAGCCGAAAGCTTATATGTTAAGTTGGACAATTAAATTGGAGTAAATCATGAAAATATGACAAGGCAAAGGGGCTTGGACTGAATAGTTAATTGTGGAGAAGTGACTAGGAGGTTAAGGATGACATTAGCAGGGTTTGAACAAATTTCTCTCCATCCCTGGTGACAAGGATGTTTCTTTCCTCCTGGTATATGGAGGACATATGCAAGTTTTATCTCCTTTTTTCAGGAAGAAAAAGGAAGGTCAGAATGCCTTTCTTCCATCAGCTGTTTTTCAAATGCCATTAACTCAAAATAACCAATATGCAAGATCAGCATACATGGAGGTGGTGTGTTCTGAACTCTTTCACTGTATTTGTTATTTGTTGTTCAGTCGCTATGTCTGACTCTTCATGACCCATGGACTGCAGCACACCAGGCTGCCCTGTCCTTTACTATATCTCGGAGTTTGCTCAAACTCATGTCCATTGAACGGTGATGCCATCACTATATAAGAAATATTTTATACAAAATTTTCCTTTTCAAGAGAACTTCGAGGAAGCTGCCAGAGGGATGACTAAGGTATAAGATAAAGCCATAGAATGCTATATCTGACGGCGTAAGGAACTTAGAGGATGCTGAAAGGTCATCCAACACAAAGCCTTCATTTTACAGATTAGAAAGCAGGTCCAGAGATGCTATCTGACTAGCCTAAGGTCGCAGAAGTCAGGGCAGAAACCCAGATCTGTAGTCTCCTAACTCAGTGCTCTTCCCTTCCTGAGTGCTCTTGTAAACTGGAAAAATATACAAAAAACTTCATCCTAGGTGTGCTGCTTAGTGTCAAGCACCAGCAAGTTGAGAAAGAATTACAGCGTTATTTGCAAAAGTGTCCACCAGCCTTCAGAAAGCACAATACAAAAGAACCCTTTCCTTTACTACCTTAAATTATGGGCAGCACATTTCATGAAGTTTCCTTAACTTACTTTTCTTGGAAGTATTGAAACTTTTCTGAGGAGTCCAATTTTTTGTCCTTCTGCGGTTTGTTTGAAATTCATTACCCTCTTTCATCCTCAGTGATCCCTTTCTCTCCCTCCTCTTCTCTGCCCTTCCATTCCACCCCAGTCTCATGTCAAATCTGAATGATCTTAAAGGGAAATATCAGTCACCAAGGACTTATCATCATCACCAAGATTGATCCCACATGGTGTCTACAAAGATGATGGGTGAGGCTCCAGCTCTCGTGTACTCCACAGGGATGATGTGGTAACACGATTCCTTTTGCTCTTCACTTCCCATCCCTGAAACGAGCTCAGCCTGCTAGATCCAAGAATTTCTACTCTCCTGGCTTCAACTGAGCTTCTAGCTATGCTTTTTTCCATTTTTTCAACTGTGTTTCAAAAGCAACAGGATTCAGAGGTTTGAAAAGCTTTGAAAAAAATACATTTCATCTGATCCTGTGCCTACAGAATGCATGCTCCGATTTACCTTTGAGCTCTTGCCTACTCTTCCTAATTCAATTGTTCCTTTTCTGTCTATAAATTACATCTGGATTTTTTCCCCTTTCCTCTAGTTGGTTTAGTTTCCAGGATGGAAGGAACCTCTACTCAGGCTCTCAGAACAGCTCCAGCACTCATCTGGCATTTGTTTCTAAAATGTTTGAAGAGGTGTCTCGCGGAGTTTTTCCCTTTCAAGCTGGCTTCTCATATGTCTGTGGAGATTTCCAGAAGCTTCTCCCACTAGCCATAGGTTGATGTGAAATCTGAATGCTTCCCCCAAGCTGATGTGCTATAGTGGAGGCAGGGTGGCACCAAGAAGCCAGCATAGGAAAGTCTGGGCTAGGATGGCATCCAGCTAGCCCCTCCAACATTATCTCCATGGCATTGGTTCCTGAAGCAGCTTGTCCTCAACTACAAAATGGCAACTATGAATGATGTTCTGAGTTTGTTTCCCTTAAAGAAACAAGTGACTTACTGTTTGGTTTCTTCCCATGGGTTTTGTTTCTCTGGCTGTGTTTGGAGAAGCCAGGAGAGCCTGGCTAAAAAAAGGAAGATCTGTCTGACCCGACTAAATGTTTGCCCAGTTACCCGAGCATTACGGCTCATGCCAGCGGCCACACTATTGAAGAGCCAGCCAACAAGGGACATGAAAGAGAAAGGACACATAAAAGCAATTCTGCTCTAGTAAACTGCTTCATGGCATTTGAGGGGAGGAAGGGCAAACAAGTCAGAGTACAACCTTAAAATGTACTCAGCAAGAAACAAACTGCTCGCTGGGTGCCTTTGGAAATTTGCTTTGTTGCAAAGCTCAATTTTACGTTGAAGTACTGGGTTTTTGAAAGCTGGGCAGCAGAAGAGGAGAAGAGGCGCTCTCACCCTATAGAGAACAGCACTGAAAAAGATTTATCATGTAGCTGATGGACTTACCACGTGCTGAGGACTTAATGTTACTTTTATGAATTCTTTCCCTTTTTTTTCCATACACACACACACAAATGGTCATTTTGATGATGCAGAAATGTCTCTAATAATTTTAACATGTGTAAGATTACCCAAGAGGTGTATCATATTTAGACGGTTTCAGAATTTCATTAATCTACCTTTGAGGAATGTGATATTTTACAGATTGTACTTGTATACAGTACAAAGACAGCTAATTTTCAACAGACACTGAAGAGCAATCCTCTGTTTCCAACATGCTCATTACATTTCTCTAATTTTTCAAATATAGAAAAGTAACTTTTTAGATGCTCAGTTCCTGGCTTCTTACTTAGATTCCCTTAAGAAAACAAGTAATATCTACTCAAATAAAGTTTTACGTAAGATGGGATTTGGGGCCAGACATTGTATTAATCAACCAGATAGGACTGGCACCTGTTACTTTTTGTTAGATTTGCTATACAGGTGTCAATTCCAAAATATAAAATATATATCACTGACTTGAAGTGTCTCTGTGGGACAGGTCAGGAATTACCTGCAATAAATTTCTCAGAAGGACCATTAACAGCTGTCTTCTTTAGGAGAAGGCAATGGCACCCCACTCCAGTACTCTTGCCTGGAAAATCCCATGGACGGAGGAGCCTGGTGGGCTGCAGTCCATGGGGTCGCTAAGAGTCGGACACGACTGAGTGACTTCACTTTCGCTTTTTGGTTTCATGCATTGGAGAAGGAAATGGCAACCCACTCCAGTGTTCTTGCCTGGAGAATCCCAGGAATGGTAGAATCTGGTGGACTTCTGTCTAAGGGGTGGCACAGAGTCGGACACAACTGAAGCGACTTAGCAGCAGCAGCAGCAGCAGTAGTAGTACAGGAAAGGCTCTTTGCTAGAATAATTCTACATCTACAGCAGTGACTGCAGTAAGAGAGCTTATGAAAATGGGGCAGGATCACATAATCACATAATCATCTGTAATCATTTTATAGAGCTCATTTTACCATCAAATTTTTATCTCTTTTAGCCAAAGTATGTTTAATACTTCTTTTTTTTGTTTTTTTTTTTTTGCTGGCACTGGACGCATTTGGTAATTACTGATTTTTTAAAGTAAAAACACGTTATTGAAGTATAGTTTATTTACCATATTGTGTTAGTTTCAGTCACTGCTGTTCCTTTCCCTGGAGCGCTGGTCTCCTGGCTGTGTGCTCGTCACAAAGCCACCAGCAACCTGTCTTCCAGCCCTACACTCACACCCCCACTTCCCCTTCCCTTCCTTTTCAGTACCATTTATGAACTTTTTGTATACTATACAACTTATTTACTTTTTATGTCTGTTGGTTCTCCCCTCATTAGGAATGTTAACTTCATAAAGATGGGCATCTCTGTTTTGGGCTCTGATGAAGATGTGTAAGAGTAACACTGTTTTCATGCCTACTAACACAGTATCCATTCTGCAGTCCATGGATTCAGTTGGATAATTTCAACTTTCAAGTCTTATTACTTAGAAAAAATACATTTCATAAGGCTACAGATGCCATAGATAGTGATTCCTCTGATGGATCTGGATAAAGTAAACTGAAAAACTTCTGGAAAGGATTCACCATTCTAGATGCTATTAAGAACATGTGTGGGACTTCCCTTGATTCAGGGGCAGAGGTCAAAATATCAACATGAACAGGAGTTTGGAAAAAGTTGACTGTAACCCTCCTGAATAACTTTGAGGGGCTCAAGACTTCAGTGGCAGAAGTAACTGCAGATGTGGAGAAAACAGCATGAGAACTAGGGTTAGAACTGGAGCCTGAATTGCTACAATCTCATCATAAAACTTTCACAGTTGAGGAGATACTTCTTGTGGATGAGAAAAGAAAGTGGTTTCTGAAGATAGACTCTACTCCTGGTGAAGATGCTTGTGAAGACTGTTGAAATGACAACAAAGGATTTGGAATACTACATGGACTTAGTTGATAAAGCAGCATCAGGGTTTGAGAGGAATGACTCCAATTTTGAAACAAGTCCTACTGTTGGTAGAATGCTGTAGAGAAACTGTTCGTAACAGGAAGAGTTAATCAGTGTGACAAACTTCACTGCTGTCTTACTTTAAGAAATAGCCGCAAGTTCCCCAACCTTCAGCAATCATCACCCTGATCGGTCAACAGCTGTCAACATCAAGGCAAGACCTCCAACCAGCAAAAAGAGTCAAAAAGATTATGACTCACTGAAGGCTCAGATGATGTTTAGCATTTTGTTTAGCAATAAAATATTTTTAATTAAAGCAATAAAGTATTTTATAGGTTATTTTCATGAAATGCTATAGCACACTTAACAGAGTATAGTAATTTGTAAATATAACTTTCATATGCACTTGGAAACCAAAAAATTCATGTGACTCACTATATTGTCTTATTTTCTTTACTGTGGTGGTTTGAAACCAAATCTACAATATCTCCAAGGTATGCCTGCACCAGCGATGAACAGTGGAATTTAAAATTAAAAATACAATACCATTTACATTAGCACCCACAAAATTAAATACTTAAGTATAAATCTAACAAAGTATGTACAAAATCAACGTGTGGAAAACCACAAAACTCTGATGAATGAAATCAAAGAATCAAATAAATGGAGAGATAATCCTTGTTTATGGATAAGAAGGGTCAATATTGTCAAAATGTCAGTTCTTCCCAACTTGATCTACATATTCAATGCAACCCCAACCAAAAGCCCAATAAGTCTCTTTGTAGATATTGACAAACTGATTTTAAAGTTTATACAGAAAGGGAAAAGATCCAGAATATACAACATAATTATAGAAAGAGATCAAAGTTGAAGGACTGACACTATCCGACTTCAAGACTTACCATAAAGCTACAGTAATCAAGACAGCATGGAATTAATGGGAGAATAGGCAAATAGATAAATGAAGCTGAATAGAGAACCCAGAAATAGATCCATATAATAGATCCAGACTTTGACAAAGGAATAAAAGCAATACAGTAGGCAAAGACAGTCTTTTCAACAAAAGGTGCAGAACATCCACATGCAAAAAAAAAAGAATCTAGACACAGACCTACACTCTTCAAAAAAATTACCTCAAAATAGATCATAGACCTAAATGTAAACCATAAAACCATAAACTATCACTGATGCAATGGATATGAACTCGGGCAAGCTGCAGGAGATGGTGCAGGACAGGGAGGCCTGGCATCCTGCAGTACATGGGGTTGCAAAGAGTCAGACACGACTTGGCAACTGAACAACAAAACTATAAAACTCCTAGAAGATAACATAGGAGAAAACCTGGATGACCTTGGGTATGTTAAATACCTTTTAGATATAATACCAAAGGCATACTTCATGAAAGAAATAATTGTTAAGCTGGACTTCATTAAAAAAACTTCTCTGTGAAACACAATGTTAAGAGAGTGAGAAGACAAACCACAGAATAGAAGAAAATACTTGCAAAAGACACATCAGATAAAGGACAGTATCCAAAATACACAAAGAACTCTTAAAACTCAACAGTAAGAAAGCAAACAATCTAATCAAAAATTGGGCCAAGGATCTTAACAGACAGTTCACTGAAGAAGAAAAACAGATGGCAAATAAGCACTTGAGAAAGACTGTCCACATCACACATCATCAGAGAAATATAAATTAAAACCACAGTGAGATACCCATACATATCTTTTAGGATGACCAAAATCAGAAACACTGATAACATCAAAGGCTGTCAAGGATGTGGAGCAACGGGAACTCTCATTCATTGTTGGTGGGAATGCAAAGTAGTACAGCCACTTTGGAAGATAGTTTGGTGGTTTATACTTACCACATGATTCAGCAATCACACTCCTTGCTATTTACCCAAAGGAATTTAAAACTGATATCCACACAGACACCTACACACAGATGTTTATAGTAGCTTTACTCATAATTGCTAAAACTTGGACGCAACAAAAATGCCCTTCAGTAGGCGAATGGATATATAAACTGTAGTATACCAAGAATGGGCTTCCTTGGTGGCTCAGATGGTAAAGAACCTGCCTGCAATGCAGGGGACCTGGATTTAATACCTGGTTCAGAAAGATCCCCTGAGAAGGGAATGGCAAGCCACTCCAGTATTCTTGCCTGGAGAATTCCATGGACAGAGGAGCCTGGAAGGCTACAGTCCATTGGGTTGCAAAGAGTTGGACATGACTGAGCGACTAACACACACACACACACCCAGGATATATAACATAATATTATTTGGCACTAAACAGAAATAAGCTGTCAACCTAGAGGGGTAGTGTGGGGTGAGAGGTGGGAGGGAGGTTCAAGAGGGAGGAGACATACATAAACCTATGGGCTGATTCATGTTGACGTATGGCAGAAACCAATACAATATTGTAAAACAATTATCCTCCAAATAAAAATAAGTAAGATTTTCAAAAATCCCTTCTTATACTTTTTTTCTTTATGTTTTTCTCACTATATATGTGTTTGCATATGAAACCCCACCAAATATGAAAACAAGCCCTTCACCTGTATAAATGCAGTAAAAGTAATGATTTCCATTTGGGGTTTTCTTTTCTTTCTTTCTTTTCTTATTAATCATTCATAAAAACCCTCATATTTAATTAACAGAACACTTCAGTTTCGGAATATTGAACATAGTTATACCTTGTAGATATGTATGTAACAGGGCATTTGGAATAGGTTGCCCTGAAGCGACTTAGCAGTAGCAGCAGCAGCCCTCCTCCTCTAAATACATCTATTTGCTTCCTCTTGTATGCTTATAAACCTTTATCCTGAAACTTGTCTTGGAAGAGGACATCATCGATAGATTGCTGCAAAGATAAGAGCTTCCAAAAGAAATCAACAATGGAAAGGGTGGTTTGCTGACTGCTTTCCATCCAGTCCCTTGAGTTTGAGGCCTAGTGGTTAGAGAAACAAGAGGGCCAGAAAGTCATGGGTGCAGTTCAGGAAAAACCTTGTATGACTATACATAGCAGAGTCATCAGGGGTCCCAAAGGCAGACGGCAGATCCTGGGACTTTAAGGACTGAGAGGACTGGACGCATGGAGCGTTTGGAGTCAGCCCCTTGACAAGAATACTGTCACCTCATGATGGCAAGTGAGCATAAAGCTTCTTCAGCCAGCTTTCTGAGCAGCATATAAGCATCCCTTTGGAAAATTTTTTAAGTAAACGGTTTAGGGGAAATGTGAGTGGGAGCTATTGAGCCAGCAGTCATTTGTACTCTACATATAATCATGTATATGAGATAAATAAGCAGCATTTTATATACAGCAGAAATAATGAGGAGCTATTTTGATGACAAGGAAGGCATGAATAATTCAATTTCAAGGGAAGGAATGAAGTCGTGGAGGTTTTCCCAACACACAGCACACGCAGAGCACGGCTCAGGCGCACTTCAGATCTCCTCTCACACTGCTCCCCTGTGAAGCACTATCCCACACTTGCTCTTTTGTTGGGTGCATTTTTCACTGCTTCTGAAATCTAGAAGGGGCTTTCTTAGTACAAACCACCAGAGAGCATTTCTGGGGACGTTGTGAAAAAGAAATAAAACACATGAGAAGGTACATCCAAGGACATTTGCTGAAGCTTTTTTTTAATGGCAGAACACTAGCAAACTTGCATATTTATAAAAAAAAAAAAAAAAAAAACAATACATTGGAGTATACAGTTCAATCTAAAGTCATTAATCTGGGGAAAAATGTACATGATACATTATATCATTACACATGAAAGTTGCAATGTAATGTTATAATTTTAGTAAAACATAAACCAATAAGAAAAAGTTCTCCATATGGCTCCACATCTTTGTTTAAGGATAGAGAAAAATCATAAAGAATACCCACCAAGCTATTAACATCATCTCCAGAGGATGGGCATAGGAAAGGTGGACATTTTACATTTATTATTTATATATTTTTGCATTGTTTTGCAATGTGGTATGCTTAGTCGCTCAATCATGTCTGGCTCTTTGCCACCCCATGGACTGTGGACCATCAGTCTCCTCTGTCCATGGGATTTCCCAGTCAAGAATACTGGAGTGGGTTGCCATTTCCTTCTCCGCTGGTTGCAATGGGTAATGGGTAAACATTTTGGAGATTTTTTAAAGTTTTTTTTAAAGTGAGTGCACTTTTCAAAAAATAGAGGCATGATGTTAATCTTTCCAGAGCTTAATTGCCATATGAGGCATCCCCAAAATTCATGTATCTTTTTAGAACACTAAACTGTAATTCACACTGCAAATATATTGCAATACTACCTGCTTGATACGAGAATTGAACATGATGAAACTTTCTCTTGAAAATGTCCTTTTAGAAAGTTGCCACTACTGATGAAAATTACTCATTATTTCTTTTTTTTCTTTTATGGCTGGACAATATTCCATAGTGTATATGTACCATACCTTCTTTATCCCTTCCTCTGTTGATGGACATTTAGGTTGCTTCCCTGTCCTGGATATTGTAAATAGTGCTGTGATAAAACTGGGTTGTGCATATCTTTTCAAATTATGGTTTTCTCTGGAGTGGGATTGCTAGATCATATGGAAGCTCTGTTTTTAAAGTGTTTTAGTGTTTGTGTTTTAAGTAGCATTGGTATTATAGAGCAAGTATTCTTGCTCTATAAATGTTTGGAGAAGAAGAAAATAAAGAACTGAGGAAGGAAAAGAGGGAGGTAGGAAGGAAGTTGAAGGAAAGAAAGAAGGAAGGAAGGGAGGGAAGAGAGAAATGAGGGGAAAAGGTTTCATCTAAATTACTGAGATTTGGTGGACAAAATGTTGTCACTTATTAGTCAAAACTATATCTCACAAATTTGAATTAAGAGATTCATCAGTATGCACAATTAACCTATATTTTCTTAAAAGATAAGGTAAAAGTAAAGAAAAAGGAATGAGCAAGAGCCTTTTTGTCTCTATTGCTGCCTTGCAAATAGATCCACTGGTATCGTTTTTCTAGCTTCCATATATATGTGTTAATATATGATGTTTGTGTGTTTTCTTTCTGACTTACTTCACTCTGTATGACAGACTCGAGATCTAGAGAATGGACATGTGCACACAGTGGTGGGGGAGAGGACTGTGGGCTGAGCTGGGAGGTTGGGACTGGCAAATGTACACCACTGTGTGTAAAATAAATAGCTGACGGGAACCTGCTGTATAGTCCAGGGAGACTGGTTCAGTGCTCTGTGGTGATGAACAGGTGGGATGGGGGTGGCTGGGGGAGGGAAGGAGGTCCAAGAAGGAGAGGATATATGTATACATATGGCTGATTCAGTTTGCTGTACAAGCAGAAACTAACACAACATTGTAAAGCAACTGCCCTCCAGTTAAAAATAAATAAACCAAAATTTTAAAGCAGCCCATTCATTCATTTCTCAAAAAGAAGTTGAGAAAAGAATAAGCAGCATTTGGCAATATGGAAATCTATAATGATCTTGATGAGAGCGCTTGTGGCAGAAAGGTGGAAATGGAAGCTGGATTGAAATAAACAGAAAGAAGGATGCTTAGGAGGGACAGTGTGTCTTAAAAGCTCAAAAACTAAAGTGAGTGGCATGTTCAGGAGCAAGGAAAATAGTCTGGCCATGTTGGTGATGTCTTTTGTTTGGTTGGTTTTTGGTGAGTGAGTGTGTGATTTTTTTGTGGGGTTTTTAGGTTTTTTTTTTTTTTGGATGCCTTAAAAGTCACAATCTGGCCTAACAGTAACAGGGAGTTATGTTCAGGTTTATCTACTGAGCAACTGAGTACAGCCTCTTATGTAACCTATCTCCTATCTCTCTTTCCTGGAAAATTATCTGGGAAAACCCAGCGTCATGGAAATTAGTTTTGGCTCAAACATGGGAACCGATGTGGAACTGGTATAGCAACTATTCTCTGCATCTGTGAACTCACTAACAAAAGTCTCTTTATTTCTAAGGGGAAGGGGGCACTCCAATTTTCTCATCTGGACAGACCATCAATATTGGCCCTTTCAGGTCTGCCTTTTATTAAATTTACTGAGTTAAAAGTTTCTGGTTGGGTGATTTCCCAGAGACCAGATACCAGTTGGTAAGCTACAAGTTTCATGTCTAATCAGGTTCTCTTTTCCAGTCAGTTTCACTGGTAAAGCTACCAAGAAAACTAAATACTTGGAAATGCAGGGAATGTCTTTCTTCCCCTGTGTCACCTTCTCCTTTTGCCTGACCTAGTCTTCTTGTTCTAAACTAGGAGCTCTATCTTTTATATGAACCAATAAGAAGTCCATAAACCTGATAAGCAGTCCAAAATATGTAGTTTATAGAGAAATACAAAAATAGATAAACACTGAAACAGCAATGGTGAAAGTCAGCAAGCTCGGTATCACAGAGCTTTTTTGTAAGCAATACTGGATTTCTCTGGGGTTTTTATTTATAGAACAAAGCAGAATGTACCCAGACAAGTCAGGATTTTAGCCAATGATAATTTGTTTAATCCTGTTGGGAAATAAAAGTAAATTGTAACTGCCAATTCCCATACCTATTGTTGATACAGTGGGAACCCATTACCAGATAGATTGAGACAAAGATGATTGAATTTAAGAAAAAGTCACAAACAACTGTTCTCATATCCTGGTATTATAAATTGAAACAATCTTTCTGTCTGGCAACACGTATCAAAAGCCTTTAACATGTTTATATATTTTAATCTGGTAATTTCATTCTGTAATTTTATCCCAAGGAAATAATCATGGCACAGATCAAAATTTAGCTTCAAAGGCATTCACTGCAAGAACTGCCGATAATTGCAAAAATCGAAAACAGTTTTAATATTAAGCCATAAAAATGCTGAGTAAATAAATTTTGATCCTATGGAATGCTATTTTAAGCCTCCTGGATTTCTCTTTTAAACACCCTTTTTTCCCTCATGACCTCATCTCTGTCTTTTTGTTCTGCTTTTGGGAATATTTCCTCAACTTTACCTTCCAACTCCCCTATTAAATTTTTTATTTCTTCTGTCAGTATTTTATTTCTAAAAGCTTGTTCTTATTATCTGATTATTTCTTTTTAAGTACTGTCTGTCTTGTTTTGAGGGTACAATATCTTCTCATCTCTCTTAGACATTAATTTTGGTTTTTTTTTTAAGTTGTATTCTGCTTCCTTCAGTGTCTCCATCTTGTCCATATTCACTTTTTCTGTTTATTTGTTTTGGACTCTGGCTTTTGTACAAAAGACTTCCCTCACATAGCCAATGATTCTTGACTAAAACTTCATATTTAAGCACTGATTAGAAACCCTCCAGGTAGAGAGCCAGAGCTTGTCGATTGGTAGATTTTGTTGAAGGGTCATTGGGTGGCACCTGGTCATGTGTATAAATTCTTTTCCATGGACAGATCAAATTTTCCTCCAGTATCCCATGTAGAGGTTTAAGCTTGTCTGCTACTGTCCTGGGAAACAAATCGGGAGCTCAGATTCGTACCATGATTCCTGATGACTTTTAATTGTTTCTTGTTTTTAGAATGATTCCTTCACTACTCCTGGTGCCCAATGTGCCTGGTATGTCTGAGTCCAAAGACATCTCCAGAAAGTAAACTTCTCAACTTATGCCAAAATGCAAAAGGAATATTTGTTTGGATACATAGGTTGGGGAAAAAGATCTAGGGTTCTAACATGTAAACTTACATTACCATATGTAAAATAGGTAGCCAACGGGAATTTGCTGTATGGCTCAGGAAACTCAAACAGGGGATCTGTATCAACCTAGAGGGGTAGGTGGGGAGGGAGATGAAAGGGAGGTTCAAAAGGGAGGGGATATATGTATACCTATGGCTGATTCATGTTGATGTTTGACAGAAAACAACAAAATTCTATAAAGCAATTTTTCTTCAATAAAAAATAAATAAATTTTAAAAATAAAATAGATAAAGACTTTGAACCATCTTCTCTACATTGAAATGGAATATGATAGCTCTGATTCTACAGGGAAATCTGGTAAGAGGAACCAGTTGACTTCCTCACTGTGGGCTTAGTTTTCAGCCTTTTCCGGTTTGCTAAATGAGTTATTGTATCAGTTAGCTATTGTTATGTTAAAAACTACCCCCCAAAATTCATTGCTTAACACAAGAATCATTTATGATTACTTGTGAGTCTATGAATCAATGCCATATTTTTGCTTTCAGCTGGACTTTCTAAGACATCTGCAGTCAGGTGCAAGTCTGGAAGGCAGTTTTGCCAGTCTTGGCTAAATTCACTGACATACTCTTCATCCTGATGAAGATGACTGGATTAACTCAGTTCTAGGCTACATATTCCATCAGATTAGCCCTAAATTGTTTATGGCAGAAGCAGGGATTCCTAGATTCAGAGCAAAAATAGACAGGCCTTTTAAGTCTGGGCTTCTCTTTTAGCTCAGCTGGTAAAGAATCTGCCTGCAATGCAGGAGACCTGGGTTCCATCCCTGGGTTGGGAAGATCCCCTGGAGAAGGGAAAGGTGACCCACTCCAGTATTCTGGCCTAGAGAATTCCATGGACTGTATAGTCCATGGGGTCGCAAAGAGTCGGACACAACTGAGCGACTTTCACTTTCACCTTTGAAGCCTAGGCTGAAACTGGTAAAATTCCACTCTGTCCCTTTCTATTGGTCAAAGCAAATGACAACCAGTTCACATTTAAGAAACAGGGAAATAGACTTCATTTATTCATGGAAGGACCTGTAAAGTCACACTGCAATGAGCATAGATAAAGGGAGTAAAGTAGAACTAGTTATTTTTGCAATCAATGTATCAGTATCTCTGATGGATCAGTTTTTCAGTATCCAAGATGTTGACTTTATGGCCATCAGCTGTTTCTGCTCTCATTCTCATCATTGTGACTTATGCTTTTTTAATTCCCTTTTTCATCCATTTATACAACCAACATTTATGGACCTACCAGGATATCAGGCACTATGTGCTGAGAATACAGATATGAATCAGATAGTCAAAATCTCTGCCTTCCCCTTGTGGGGTTTATATTCTAGTGGAAGAAGATAGATAATAAATAAAATATATAGTAATTTTTTTTCTATTTCTTTTTTAATTTTCAAAGTAATATGGCAATTTTCAGTTTGCTTTTATTTTTTTTTACATTTTGATGCATTACTTTTCTTTTTTTTATTTTATTTTATTTTTTTATTTTATTATTATTATTATTCTTTACTTTACAATTTTTTTTATAGTTTGTTCAAAGGCTATATATAAACCCTTTGCAGAAAGATAAAGCAGAGAAGTGGAATAGGAGGGCTGGGCACAGGCATTCTTAAATAGGACCATAACTGTCACTTTGTGAGACTTGAAGAAGTAAATGTATGTATCTAGTCTACAAAGCTTAATCTGCAATTGCTCCAATGAAATATCATGTATTCATTAAAAATTGTTATGGGAGACTATTTGACTCCTTGATTATCAAGATGTATTAGAAATCTATGCTTCAAAGTACTGTCCCTAGTTTAATCACACAGCATTGATAGAAAAAATATTTTTTTAAAAAGAAAATAGAAACAGCCTAACCTCCTTCAAACAGAATATTATCATTTCTGAACCACAGACAGAATAGAAATACAAACCAGAAAGCGTGGTAAAGCTGTAGATAGTCTGGGACCTGAGCCAAATCACTGTTTAAATCCAGGGACTGGAGTATGGTTTTCTGCCCTTAAAAAGGCTGAAAATACTTCAGTTAACCACATCCTGAAGCTGTGCCTTAATTATGCCCACTTATCTACTACTGTAGGAGAATGCGGCTATCCCAATCCAAGACCAAGTTGTCCACATGCTTAGTGATAGGATTTACTCTCTCTTTAATATCACCATAGGTCTGGAGTCCAAAGTACAACCTGGTTCTCTATTAAATCCCTTGAGTATTGAATGGAGTCAACCACAAGATGACTACGTACTTAGGGTAAGGTGAGCCCAGAGACAGAAAGAGAGCAAAACCAAATAATAAAAAGAAAATTCCAATTCAAGATGAGCCTATATACCAAAATTTGAAAACAAATGAGGAAAACTAAGAAAAATAGTCAATAAAATCTACAATCAAGAGAGAAAAAATATCAACCCAAGCAAAATATTATTGAACTAAAAACAACTTTAATGTAAGTATGTCTATGGGCCTAAGAGAGAAGAAAGAAGCCATAGTAGCTATAAAAAGAACAAAGAATTGTGAAGCAAAAACAGACAGAAATGAAATCAGGACAGATGGATTAGAAAATGAACCATTAGAAATAAAATTAAATATATAGTCATTGAAAGAAAGCATTCATTAGATGACATAAATTCTGGACAGAACAAGATGAAGAGAGAAACATAAATCAGGAAATAGTACTGAGATATTTATACAGAGAACAAAAAGAGAAATAAATATTAAAAAGTGATTGAGAGATGTAGAGTATGGATTGAGAGGTATCAATTTATATCTGATAAGAACTCTAGGATAAGTCTATCAAGTAAACAACAAATATGTATTGAGCACCATTATATGCCAGATACTCTTCCAGGCACTTAGATGCAAAACTAGGGGGAAAAGTCCCTGTCTTCATGGAGTGTACTTTCTAGCAGGGGTAGAAGAACAAATAAACAAGCAGTGTATTAGGATCCTCCAGAAAATAGACTATACACTCAAACGGAGTGAATACGCATAGCCCAATGACGCTTTCCTAATAAAGCACCTTGAGGTTAGCGATAGGAGGAAGCTGTTACTGGAGGCTTGAAAAGAAGAAAGCACAGCATGGCAGAGAGGTGAAAATCCAGAACCTGCCACTCAATTAGAGAAAGTAATAGCCATGGTAATCCGTAGTCATCAGAACCACTTTTAAACTAGTTCAAATAATCAACAAAAACACACTTCAGCAAACATGGTTTTGCAAGCCAACTATTGTCAGGCCTTCATTCTGAAAGTCAGCTGAACAAGCTCAGACTTACTCAGTAAACACACCTCTGAGAGTGAACTAATTAATGACATTCTTGTGACTAACAGGCTCCACAGATGAAGTCAGCCCACCAGAGCCCCTGAAAGTCTGCCAATCCCTCAACTCCTTGCTTCCCCAACAGCAAGGGGACACTGCTGACCAGTCTAGTCTCCTTTAACAGAGGAACTGGGGGAAATACACAGCCTGAACACTCTCTTTTCCCCCACATCCAATTTTTTGACTGAGCCTCTCGTGGTTGAACTCAACTGGAAGCCAGAGAGCAAGGAAGATTGTTGATACTACCCACAGATGTCACCTTCTCAGGGCACAGAGCAGGATGGAGAATGGTAAAGAGTGGGTATGGAGGAGCAATAGACACTTCTGGCACAATATCAAACATAACAAGCAAGTAAATTATATCACGTTAGAAGGTAACAGAACAGAGAACATGGACTGTAAATACTGGGGAAGGAAGAGGGGAAATATTGAAGTTTTAAGTAGAGTCTTCAGGGTAGGTTTCATTAAGAAAGTCACATTTGAGCAAAGACTAGAGAGAGGAGAGTATATGAGCCCATTATACTTGGAGGAACAGTGGTCCAGGCAGGAACAGTTTTGAGCAAAAGTCCTAAAGCAAGAGTATACCTGGCTTGCTCAAAACCAGTGTGGCTGGAGTAGCATGGGAGAGGCGGAGAAGAGGGAACAAGGTGAGACATGGAACTGGGAACCAAATCATGCAGGTCCTCATGGGCCATTGAAAGGATCTGAGCTTTGTATTAGTTTTCGAGGGCTGTCATACCAAAGTACCACAACAATTGGCTTAAACAACAGAAACTGTCTCACAGTTCTGGAGGTTGAAAATCGGACATCGAGGTATTGATAGAGTTGGTTTCTTCTGAGGCTTTTCTTCTTGACTTGCAGATGGCTGTCTTATTGCTGTGTGTTCATGCGATTATCCTTTGGCCTATGTGTTATCAGTATCCTCATCTCCTCTTCTTGTAAGGGCACTAATCACATTGGATCAGGGCCCACCCATACCATCTTATTTTACTTTAATTACCTTTTTAAAGATAGATCCAACCAGTCCATTCTGAAGGAGATCAGCCCTGGGATTTCTTTGGAAGGAATGATGCTAAAGCTGAAACTCCAGTACTTTGGCCACCTCATGCGAAGAGTTGACTCATTGGAAAAGACTCTGATGCTGGGAGGGATTGGGGGCAGGAGGAGAAGGGGACAACAGAGGATGAGATGGCTGGATGGCATCACTGACTCGATGGACGTGAGTCTGGGTGAACTCCAGGAGTTGGTGATGGAGAGGGAGGCCTGGAGTGCTGCGATTCATGGGGTCGCAAAGAGTCACACACGACTGAGTGACTGAACTGAATTGAAAGATTCTATCTCCAAATATCTCCACTCTGAGGTGCTGGGGGGGTTGGAACTTCAACATATGAATTTAGGGGATATGATTCAGCCCATACCAGGCTTTTACTCTAAATATGGGGAATCCTGGATAGTTTTCTCATGATGTACTCTGCATATAAGTTAAATAAGCAAGGTGACAATATACAGCCTTGATGGACTCCTTTTCCTATTTGGAACCAGTCTGTTGTTCTATGTCCAGTTCTAACTGTTGCTTCCTAACCTGCATATAGGTTTCTCAAGAGGCAGGTCAGGTGGTCTGGTATTCCCATCTCTTTCAGAATTTTCCATAGTTTCTTGTGATCCACACAGTCAAAGGATTTGGCATACTCAATAAAGCAGAAATAGATGTTTTTCTGGAACTCTTTTGCTTTTTCAATGATCCAGCTGATGTTGGCAATTTGATCTCTGGTTCCTCTGCCTTTTCTAAAACCAGCTTGAACATCTGGAAGTTCGCGGTTCACGTATTGCTGAAGCCGGGCTTGGAGAATTTTGAGCATTCCTTTACTAGCGTGTGCAATGAATGCAATTGTGTGGTAGTTTGAGCATTCTTTGGCATTGCCTTTCTTTGGGATTGGAATGAAAACTGACCTTTTCCAGTCCTGTGGCCACTGCTGAGTTTTCCAAATTTGTTGGCATATTGAGTGCAGCCCTTTCACAGCATCATCTTTCAGGATTTGAAATAGCTCCACTGGAATTCCATCACCTCCACTAGCTTTGTTCATAGTGATGCTTCCTAAGGCCCACTTGACTTCACATTCCAGGATGTTTGGCTCTAGGTGAGTGATCACACCATCGTGATTATTTTGGTCGTGAAGATCTTTTTTGTACAGTTTTTAGAAAGTGAAGAGGAACTAAAAAGCCTCTTGATGAAAGTGAAAGTGGAGAGTGAAAAAGTTGGCTTAAAGCTCAACATTCAGAAAACGAAGATCATGGCATCTGGTCCCATCACTTCATGGGAAATAGATGGGGAAACAGTGGAAACAGTGTCAGACTTTATTTCTTGGGGCTCCAAAATCACTGCAGATGGTGACTGCAGCCATGAAATTAAAAGACGCTTACTCCTTGGAAGGAAAGTTATGACCAACCTAGACAGCATATTGAAAAGCAGAGACATTACTTTGCCAACAAAGGTCTGTCTAGTCAAGGCTATGGTTTTTCCTGTGGTCATGTATGGATGTGAGAGTTGGACTGTGAAGAAAGCTGAGCACCGAAGAATTGATGCATTTGGACTGTGGTGTTGGAAAAGACTCTTGAGAGTCCCTTGGACTGCAAGGAGATCCAACGAGTCCATTCTAAAGGAGATCAGTCCTAGGTGTTCTTTGGAAGGACTAATGCTAAAGCTGAAACTCCAGTACTTTGGCCACCTGATGCAAAGAGTTGACTCATTGGAAAAGACTGTGATGCTGGGAGGGATTGGGGGCAGGAGGAGAAGGGGATGACAGAGGATGAGATGGCTGGATGGCATCACTGACTCGATAGACGTGAGTCTGAGTGAACTCCGGGAGTTGGTGATGGACAGGGAGGCCTGGCATGCTGTGATTCATGGGGTTGCAAAGAGTCAGACACGATGGAGCAACTGAACTGAACTGGATGATTTTGAACAGACAAGTGGCATAATTTGATTTATGTTTTAAAGTCCACTTTGGTAGCTGTTTGAAACAGGCTAAAGTGGAATGAGGACAAGACTAGAAATAAGGAGACTGATTAGGAGGATATCTCAATAATTTAAGTGGAAATTGGGGGTGACTGGGTTGAGTGATAGCAGTAGAGGTGAGAAGAAGAGTCAGATTCAGGATACATTTTTAAGTCGGATTTCCTGATGATTAGGATTTGGAATGTGAGAGAAAGGGTGACCCCTTTCATCAAGGTTTTCGGCCTGAGAAATTCGAAGAATGGAACTGCTACAACTGACATTGGAAGGCTCCAAGAGGAGCAGTCTTGTGGGGAGAGACATTAGAGTTGAAGTTGAGGCATATAAAGTTTGAGATGCTTACTAGACATTTAGGAAGATACGCCAATAAGTCAATGAATATATAAGTCTGGAGTTCAAGAAGGAAGCTGAATTGAAGATATAAATATGAGAGTCACCAGAACAGAAGTGGTATTTAAAGCCATGAGACTGGATGAGCTCACCAATGGAGTGACTGTGGAAGGGAGAAGAGACCAAGGGTGAGTCCTATATGACTTCAACATTATGGGTTAGAAGAAAAGTAGGGATCTCTTAAGGAAATTGAGAAGCAGCAGCCACTAAAGAACAAAGAAAATAAAGAGTGTTGGGCCCTTGAAACCAAGTGAAAAAAGTACATCATAGAAAAGAAGTAGCCACTGTGTCAAATATTACTGAAAGTCAACATTCAGATCATTGTTAACTTAAGACCATTTGGAATTGTCCCATAGCTCTGAGTATTCTGCTAGGTTCAGGAAAATTATGAATTTGCATAGTGGCAATTTTTTTGTGGTTGTTAGACTGAGCAGCAACAGCAGTAGCAGAGTGAGAACAATTTTCTTTCCAGCTTCCTACAGCCTATACAGAATCCAAAAGTCCTGCTTCATTCATCTTTAACTTGTGACTTCAGACAAGTCATTTATTCTCTCTGGACCTCCACCATAGGACTAGTAGGCTAAAAAGTCTCTAATGTGCCTTCCATCAACATGTTCTAATAAACAAAACAGTTCTAAAGAAGCCACAGTTTTATGCTTACCTCCTTGTTCCCTGTTCCCTATCACAGTAGCAGCAGCTAATTTTATGGAGAGAAATAGGCTATAATACAATTCAAACTCAAATTCTATAATAATAATTTCTATAGGCAGTAGATCTAAAATCATAAAATGGCCTGACTTTCTAGATCACCCTCTATTCATTAGCTTCAAGACTGCAGACCAATTTCAATTCAATGAGTAGTACAGGGATTCTGGAATTCATTTTCTCCTTCATTGTCATCTCTAATATTTATTTGCTTTCATGCTGAATTTTGTGACTCTTTCAAAATATGCTTGGATAGTTCCACTACTCTCTCATGTTCCCTTCTTCCCATGATCTTTGGCAACTTTGAAAAAGCCTAGAAGTTGTTCCTGCCAGAGACAGTTTGTGTCTCCCCGGCTCTATTGCTCAGATTGCAGAGTGCTTTATCTTGAGCGTAGCTGTTAGAAAAGTAAAAAGTGTAAAAGTCGTATCTACCAAATCGACCAACTTCATAGCCTCTCTGAGTCCATCATCACAAGGGGAAATAAAAAAGATGGACCTTTCCCCCTTGAATATTCCCACTTCAACAAAAACCATTTTAAAATCCATAAATTAGTCCAGCCAGAAAACAGCCTCACACAGTTCCTAAACCATTGACTGTTGCGTGGCAATATACACATGGCATTGATGAATCCTTGGCCTGGGATTTCCTCCAAGTCTCATACAATTGATTACTGGATTTTACAGACCAGAGTTGGCTACTACATAGAAGCCAGCATCCTGAGCTCTAGAGAGCTTTGCCTCATGCCTGTCCAACTGCTCCTTTTCTATTTATTTTTATGTCTTACTCAAGCCCCTTCTCATTTGTAATTGATGATTTTCCAGGCTTAATGTTTAGCCAGATAGGGATTTAACAGGTAACCCAAGGCAAAGATTTCATTGCTATGGACTCAAAACACTATCATGACACTGGAGAATACAGTTTCTCCCACCGAGTGTAAAATTCAACAGTTGTTTGATGGCAAGAAGCCATCTGATGGTGTGAGTCACCCCATATCCTTTCAGTCTTTTTCCCCCTCTTTTAGGTTAACAAGAATTGGCTTCTATCACTTATGATCAAAAATCTTAACCATTAAATCCTCATCACCTCAAAAAGTGTTCAGATCTCTCCATGCTTTATAGAAATGATATGAAAATTTATGGTTGTTGTTTAGTTGCTAGGTCATGTCTGACTCTTTTGTGACCCCATGGACTGTAGCCTGCCAGGCTCCTCTGTCAATGGGATTTCCCAGGCAAGAATACAGGTAGAGAAATAAAGTGTTCCAAGGTTTTTAAAAGAATGCTAAGCTTTATCTGAAGAAAAAACAGAAGTGCTCTAGTTTCAAAGATTTCTTTTGATGTGGACCATTTTTTTAGAAGTCTTTATTGAATTTGTTACAATATTGTTTCTGTTTTATTTTTTTTGGGGGGGGGAGTAGGGGGCGGTTGACCTGAGGCACATGGAATCTTAGCTCCCAGACCAGGGATGGAAGGCGAAGTCTACACCCCCAGCACTAGAAGGTGAATTCTTAACCACTGAACCACCAGGGAAATCCATAGAAAAGCATTGGTTTTACAAAGCATCTTAGTCAGGCTTCTCCAGAGAAACAGAACCAATAGGGGATATATATAGAGAGAGAGACATGGAGAGAGAAATATTTATTATAAGGAATTGGCTTATACAATGAAGGACGCTGAGAAGTCCCCAAATCTGCCAAACTGTAATCTGCAAGCTGGAGAACCAAGAAGCCAGTGTGTGGTTCTGGTCTGAGTCTAAAGGCCTGAGAACCAGGAGCTCCAACAGTAGAAGTCCTAGTCTGAGGGCAGAAGACTGATACCCCAGGTCAGCAGTCAAGCAAAGAGGGCAAATTATCTCTTATTCAGCCTTTTTGTTTTATTTAGGCCCTCACACATTCATTCGACAAGGCCCACTCACATGAAGGAGGGCAGTCTGCTTTTACTCTACTCAATTTACAGATTCAAATGCTAATCTCAACTGAAACACCCAGAAATAATGTTTAACTATCTATCTGGGCAGGCTTCCCTGGTGTCTCAGTGGTGTCTCAGTGGTAAAGAATCCACCTACCAATGCAGGAGATGTGGGTTTGATCCCTGGGTCAGAAGATCCACTGGAGAAAGAAATGGCAACCCGTTCCAGTATTCTTGCTAGGAAATCCCCTGGACAGAGGAGCCTGGCAGACTACAGTCCACAGAGTCGCAAAAGAGTTGGATGTGACTTAGTGACTAAACAACGACTTTATCTGGGCACCCTGTGGCTCTGTCAAGTTGACATATAGAATTAACCATCACAAAGAGGAAGACACAAAAGATAGTTCAGAATTTCTTTGGAAGTATTGGGTTGGCCAAAATGTTCTTTCAGGTTTTTCCATAAGCTGTTACAGAAAAACCCCAATGAACTTTTTGGGCAACCCAATACTTAGTGGTGACAATATAATTTCGAAAAGGCCTAGCTCAATTTGCAGAACAAACATTGTTTATTAAGACTGTTTCTTTGATAGAGCTGTGAGGATGGTATTAGGAAGGAGCTAGAGGTCTTCATAACACACTCATGGTGGCTGCCTCTGGTGGCCCCCAAGTTCTGTGCTCTCAATCTATTACCATGTTCACACTGAGGCCACACTTGCCACAACTGTTGTCAGCCAATGACAGAGTACAGCACATGTACTCAGAAATAAAGTCCTTATTTCACAGTAAGCAACCCTTTAAAAGATAACATTCCTTCTTGATCTTGTAACGGGCCACAATGATGCTTATATCTTCATTGTGTAAATTGCCAATAATATATACCATAATACCTGATTACTATACAGTCTTCATCTCCAAAAACTTAAATAATCTGCCTTGACTTCTCATGGGCAGAACCGTTCTTAGAGCTTTCTGAGATGTTATTCCCAGGTTATAATCCTCAGCTTAGCTTGAATAAAATTTTCCATTACTTTCTTAGATCAACTTATTATTTTTTTGTTGACACAGGGATACTAATACAGACTCACAAAATGTGTGTGTGTGTTAGTTGCTCAGTTGTGTCTGACTCTTTGAGACCCCATAGACTGTAGCCCGCCAGGCTCCTCTGTCCATGGAATTTTCCCGGCAAGAATACTGGAGTGGGTTGTCATTCCCTTCTCCAGGGGATCTTCCCAGCCCAGGGATCAAACCCTGGTCTCCTGAATTGCAGGCAGATTCTTTACCATCTAAGCTACCAGATGGTTTTTGTTGACATAAGGATACTAAATGAAGACTCACAAGACGTGACATATGGCAATTTTGACTCACAGACTCCTCATCAGACATGGAGACATTTTCTTAGAACTGCACTGCAGTCTGACACTCTTCCCACCTATGTCCTCCAGAGGGATCAGGTCTGTATCTCTGTCTGACAAGTGTCTCCATCTTGTTAGCTCTCTCTCTTTTTCCCCTAATTAATAAACAGACACATTTAATCCTGTTTTGACATATGCTTCTCAGAGGATGACAACTAACACAATTCAAAGATACAATCAAATTGCCAAATTGGAGGCTTCGTAAGAATGGATGATAGGAGTGTCAGAGGAGAATTTGGGAAGACCAGATAAAGGTAATGATACTGAGTAGGGTCCTGTGGGGCTCCTGGGCACAAAGCTTTTCTATGTTTGCCATTTCTTTAATTACAGGAAACAGCCTTCACTTAACCTTCCTAGCCATCTCTGAGTTTCAAGGGGCAGATTCAAGCAGTTGTTAATTAGGAAAGGGAGAGGATGGGGAAACAAACAGGAGAGGATGGGGAAACAGTCAAGGAAAACAGCAGTGCAGCCTTGGGGCAAGGCCCTGGTTCCCCACCATTACACACAGCAACATCTTTGAGCTGTTTTGCAGATACTGAAATCCCCTCCAAATAGGAGAAGCAGTTAACAATAGTATGCTACCCACGAACTCATAGACCCAAGACTGGTTAGAACCTGAAGGTTGATGATGCTGACCCCTACTTACCTCAGCACCAACCAAACAGAAGAATATCCACAAACTGATCACTCCCTCCGTTAACTATTACTGTAAAAGCTTCTTACCACCCTCTCCAAGTTAGGACACATGGTTTTGAGCACATTAGTCTGCGGTGACCCTCTTTTCCAAGCAAAGCAATAAAGCTATTCTTTCTACTTCACCCTAAACTCTTTGTCTCTGAGATTTAATTTGCTATCAGAGGCTGGACTTTGCTTCAGTAATATCAACAAGCCATGCAAGGGTTAATGGTAGTTTGTATCAGGGTGGTGTCAGCCCAGGTTCATGTTAATCACAACACATAGCAGATTTAATGAGAGATTTCAGGTTTCGGATCCCACCTGCCTCTTACTGGAAATGGGGCTACTCACAATCTAGCCAACTATGTCCAGATCTATAAGGAGGAGAGAATATGTTTGGAGGGCTTCCATACCTATAGCTAAACCAACATGCTAAAGACAGGCATGGACTCCACAGAGTTGTGGGTTTTTTCCTTCAGTTAGTTTTAAAATATTCTACAATTCAGATCATGTTCAAGGTTCTAGCATTATGAGATTTTTTTCAGTGACAGAGATTATAGCATTGCTATTTGTGCCACTATAATCAGAGAAGGGTCAGCATTTCCACTGCTAACATTGTATTTCCAGAGCCATAAAATTTACAACTTGCTGAAACGTGGCATGCAAAGTCAACCACAAAAATTTTCTAAATTTCCAGCAAAGACTCCTTCACATCATTAAAAAAAAAAAAAAAAAAGATGAAAATGTTTTAGTTTAGAATTCATTTAACTTAAAATGGTGACTTCTATTATACCGTCAAACTTAGTGAATGAATCTTCATGTGAAGAAGCAAGAATTTTTATAGGTATTTCATTAGAGAGTCACTTAAAAAGCATATTTGTTGGACTTCTAAAAAACCCAACTGCTGCTCAATTTGGGCATATCATGAGATCATTAAATAAAAAGAGTCTTATCACAGGCCTTTATTTCCTTTCTGGGGAAAAAAAAATCCAGTTGGAAAGCCACCACCTTCTCTGATTCTTAAAGATAATGGAGATGCTGAACTTAGCCTAAAAAAAAAGAAAAAAGGAAATGAGGGCAAAAATGTTGACACTCAGTGTCTCATAATAACAATGCTACTGGGTTATTCCTTACTCCCATCAGAGAGTGGACTTAAGAAAGTGAGTGTGCTATTTCATTCCTCCTTTACATTTATGTGGAGACAGCATCTTAACTGATATTGCTGTAGTTGAATGAGCAGCGAGTGTTAGTTTAAAGCTCACTTTCCCTGTGGGTGAGAAGTCACTTAACTAAAAATTTCAGCAGTGCCTTGGTGACACAATAAGAGAAGCTCTCACACTCTGATCACTGGAGCCAAGGACTCTGGAGGAAGTGGGAAGGTGGGGTGGGGGTTTCCACCTGCATAGAATGAGTGCTTGTCATTTCCTCAAATTCCCTGAGACCACCCACAGGCATGAAGGATAGTGAACAAAGCCTGGGGAATGAAGACTATCTTCAAAAGTTTCCTGGTGCTTCCTGGGAGATTTAAAGGACAATAAGAAAATAATTTGTTGGTTTGTAAGTCGGTTGACATGGCTTTTGATCATTCAAATGGGGCAGTTCTGCCTGGAAGGGATCAATCTTTTATTTTTTTTTTTTTCCAAAGACTAACACAAACAGATACAAATCAAAGGAGGTGTTCTTTCAATAAAGGAAATTCCAGAAAGGATGCCTAGGCTTAATTAAGATATAACCCTTTGTTTCAAGGGCTCTTCTTTCCCTTGCAATAGGAACTGTACTCTCTGAAGAAGCACGTGCTTGGACTGGTGAGATGGAATTCTTCAACAAGTAAGGATCTGTCTATGTTCAGGGCAACATCTTGGGGAAGCCTTGAAGGAAATCATGCCTGGAGTCCCATCTGACTTAACTCATCATCACAGTCCTTCATCACAACATAATGAGTGTTATTACTTCCTCATGTGGCCTGTGGGCTTCGTTAATTAAAGAATGGAAAGGTAAGTAAGATCCAACCTTTTGCTTTTAATTAATCAAACGATGTGTTTTCCATCCTCAAGTTGCTGGGCAGCAAGTAAAGAATTTAGTCTGCCTTCTAATACTCAAAAGAGTTCAGTGAAATAACTCAGCTGCTGGTCTGAGATTGTATAGACAACACAACAGACAGCCGGCTATTTTTTCCTTCCAAATTTTAAGTTGCTTATATTGCCCACATTGCTGCCTGCCACACAGTAATCACTGGGGAAAAGAAAAGATTGTCCTCTAACATCTCAACAATATAAATAAAACCTTCTTAAAGAAATGAGGCTTCCCAAGGTGGTGCAATGGTAACGAATCTGCCTGCCAATCAGGAGACTCAAGAGACACGGGTTCAATCCCTGGGTCGGGAAGATGCCCTGGAGTAAAAAATGGCAACCTGCTCCAGTATTCTTGCCTGGAAAATTCCATAGACAGAGGAGCCTGGTGGGCTAATCCATGGAGTTGCAAAGAGTCAGACACGACTCTGCACACACACAGGCAAAGAAAAGGTCCATATCTTAAACTTACATTTGGTCACAGAGCTAGGTAATCAGGAAGCACTCACACACAAAAAGAACTGGAACTAACATTTATCGAGTGACTAGGCTTCCCTGGTGGCTCAGATGGTAAAGAATCCACCTTCGATGCAGGAGACGTGGGTTCTATCCCTGGGTTGGGAAGAGCCCCAGGAAAAGGAAGTGACAACCCACTCCAGTATTCTGGCCTGGAGAATTCCATGGACAGAAGAGCCTGCCAGGCTACAGTCCATGGGGTCACAAAGAGTTGGACATGACTGAGCGACTTTCACTTCACTTCCCTTTTATTATACCAAAAACCATTCTCTTTTTGTCATATTAGCTGCCTTACTGTTCACTTGACTCACTGAAACCTCTGGCTTTTAGATCATTCCTCCACATGAAAACACTCTCTACACTTTAAAGAGAGATATTATTACCTGGAAGGAAATAATAATAACATCAGCCCATTAACAAGCCTTATATATTAGCAAAGGCAGCACCTCAGAGAGTTAGCAGGGACGACTGTATTTCCTTCTGGAGGGAAGGTAGGAAAAGCACAGAGTTGGGTTGGTGAATAAGTTTTATCCAGTGTGCCAGCCCTCACCATTAGTATTGCCTGCTGCCTGGAACTCTACTTTGAGGAGTCTGGAGGCAGAGCAGCTCTGTAGGAAAAAGAATTGTAATTGTTTAGCCTTCCTGGAGAAGGCAATGGCACCCTACTCCAGTACTCTTGCCTGGAAAATCCCATGGACAGAGGAGCCTGGTAGGCTGCAGTCCATGGGGTCATGAAGAGTCAGACATGACTGAGAGACTTCACTTTCACTTTTCACTTTCATGCATTGGAGAAGAAAATGGCAACCCACTCCAGTGTTCTTGCCTGGAGAATCCCAGGGATGGGGGAGCCTGGTGGGCTGCCGTCTGTGGGGTCACACAGAGTCACACAGTCGGACACGACTGAAGTGACTTAGCAGCATCAGCAGCAGCAGCCTTCCTGGAGGCTTGATAGTACGTAATGAGTGAAGAGCTACAGAATCCTGCTAGGAAAACCTGCCCTGTGAAGCCACTGCGAGAGTCGAGGTACAAAGTGAAAATTGTCCATCTCTTCATAAAAAAAAGAGAAAACTTTAGGTTTCTCTGCAAGAGAAACTCTCTGTGGGGATATGGCAATAAATCAGATAGCCTCTGCTATTCTCTCTTCTTCCAGATGCACTTTCTCCTGGGGGATGTCTCACACCGTGGTGGCCAGT